>NC_091293.1:783152-987665 GCF_038502225.1 Cherax quadricarinatus
GAAGTCCAGTTGCTTGTGATAGCTGGACTTTTTAAATTCCATACGATTTAACACTTTTCAATGGGACTGCTATAACAACAGCACTAATTTTTATAATTATGAAAATTTTAGTAGACACCCAAACAAGCCTATAATTAAAAATTAAACAGCACAACCTTTATAATTTTGGATGATACTACGGAGTGGTTCTAGTTTCAACATTAACACACAATTGTTGGCACTTTCTAACCGAAACCAAGTCTTTCACAATAGGACAAAAATAAGGTATAAGAAAACTAAAGGCCATCTGGCTGTGAATCGTTTATTAAGACAGAGCACTCTAGCAATACAAACATTCACAATCACGCCCGAAAGGACAACAGTAGAAAGCACACAAAGTTCTTGCATTTCAAGCAGCCTGAGAGCACTTGCTTCAAGAGGGTCCATTTTAATCTCAAGTGGGCCTACCTGATACAATCCTCAGGGCCTTTTTGACTTTTCACATTCCATCCTATTTATGGCAACTCACTCCTGTCTTGCAACATTCACTAAAACAACTTTACAACATTGGCTCACAGAAACCATTCCTGGCCAGATTTCATAATTCATACATTTTGTCCAAATTTCATCACTTAAAAATTCCATGTACCGGAAACATTCCATCATGAATACATGCAGATGTTAAGTCATACTGTACTTTCAATCTTCACTAGGCCCTAGCACTAACTACTGGGTCCTTCCCATCCATTAGTCTGCTGTGTGACATCCCCCTTCAAAATATTTTGTTACAAGTTAATGATGACACTTCAATGAAATTACACTAGTATGCCATTCCTGGGAAAAAAAAAAAAAAAAAAAAAAAAAAAACATGGAGGTCTACAAATTTCGTTCACACTAATATAGCTATAAAGAAAGCTCCATGCCCTATTCAAGGAAGGCTTTTTTTTTTTCACACAACTCTAGTCACCTTACAGCAGGACATACACTTTTGTACCCTCCTAAGTATTTTTAAAATTAAAAACTCACAGCGCACACTTTTCATAAAGAGCCCGTATTTAGTACGTGTACACCTCGTATATGGGTGAAAAATTCTAAGAATAATGTGAATAAAATCTTGGGTGAAATGAATGAAAAGAAATAAGAACATTATCATGTTTGTAGTTAGCGAAACTACTCTTTATCAACCGTACTGAAATACACTCATGCAAAAAAACTCAAACTTAATATTCTTTCACTTATGACTGAGAAAGATCCTGTGGTAAACACAAGGCCTGCTTGTTAATCGTACGTGGCTCTATCATACCTTCTTTCATAGCGTGCCAGAGGAGAGCAGGAAGGATGTGGAATATCAATGCAATTCCAATATAATCTAGAACTATGCAGAAAATATAAAGATGTTTAAACAAACTGTCAAACATTGTAGAATCGAGATTCAAACCTGCCAGACAATCTTATGTAACTAAAATAAATGCCACTTTAAACGATGACCACAGTCAAAGCATTAAGATTTGATGCTCGAGTCTAATATGATGATGACTGCCTTCCTGCTTCCAACCGACCAGCACTTCTTACCACCATGCTCAACACACAGACTTTGTACTGTGATTCCCAGGTCAGTGACCTTGGCAACACCAAGAGGGGGGTCAGGTGAGGTCAAGGTAGTAGTTGCCCCTTCCCAGTATATGTATATAAATCTATTTAAGTGAAGCAGATTTATTGCCGTGAACAGATTCACAGTTTGAAACTGACAAACTTTTGCAATTCTTATTTCAGTTTCAAACAAAAAACATCTGCAGCATAATTAAACTTTCAACACAAAATTCCAGTAAAAATTTAGGCCATGAGATTACTCTCCTAATATTAAATTTGGGCAGTGCTCATTGACAGAATGCTAAGCAAGATGTGTTGAGCAGGGAATAAGGGGCAGAGTCTACACAAGGCCAATGAGACTCGTGCACTTTTTCTTTTTAAAGAGATGCACACAAAGTATTAAAATAGAGGCCAATGCTCATATAGACTTTCAAAATATATTAATATATTGCATTGTCACACACTCATAGCTTGGCCTTCCTAGTCTACACACTCAGGGCTTCCTCGGTCACACCTCACACTGGCAAATATTGAGTCTGATTAGAGTGAGAAACATGATAACTTGTGAAATTATCAGCAATTCCAAACTTTTATCCATTAAACACAGAACTTCTCCCTGAATGTATGTGGGGAAAATGATCCATGAGTAACTTCTGATGAAAGGAACTGCTAACAGTCTCAATCTTTTAAACAAACGCACACTATATACAAGACTCCTGGTTCCACACTGTTCACAAAAGGCGAACAGCTAAGCTATGGGGTAAGCAATAAAGTGTGACCTTAGATTACAATGGTGTTGTGAAGCAGGTTGGAAATCAATTGTCAACTGTAACATTAATATAATAACAGCGTTTCATGAGAACGGTATGGAGCCAGGCTCATGGTACTGATTGCCTCAGATCCTCTCCACCCATCAAAGAAGTGCAATAAATCCAGTGAACCTACGTTACTGGATACCATTACTCATCTCTGAAAGGTCTAGAGGGCCTCTCTCTCGCGCAACTGAGACTTACACACCCATTGAACCGACTGTTTTGCACGGCCCTGGCATTGGCAAGCTCTGCCATCCACACGTCCATACCACTCTCAGTACAATATAGCTGTCACACGGTTGGTCACTTTCCTTCTGGCAAGGTTGCCACCACCCATGCCCCGGGAGGCTACACGCAGCAAGAGAGGAGTGCCCTTACAATCATACCATGTGATCAAACACTGCTACAACATTCAGGGCCAAGTACTTGGGCCCCAGCACCCACCCATACGTGATCACACCAAACGATACACACTAAGCGTGAATATTATTCATTATAATTAAAGTGAATACTTTCCTAAAACTAGAGCATGCTTCAGACAAGGGAAGAGGGAGTGTTGACTTGACCCACACACACTAACACCCCTGAGCCACCCCCTCTGCCTTTGCAGGCAGGTATTAAAGAATTTACTTTACAGCAGACACTCAGTTGATGTAAACTGTCTTACCAAATCATTCTACTCGTCATGGCCTGATGTCTCATCCACTCTTCACCCACCCAGGTCTGCCACAACATTCTTACATATCATACCTATTGTACTCCTTCCTGCTCTGAGAAGGGCCCCAAGACCCACCCTGCTGACTACCATCTCCCCAGCCTCCACCTGAGCTACCAGTTCCCCAACTGCCATGACCCCCTCCCCCTTGATTAACTGGAGGAGGATTGCTAGTAGGTCCTCCTTGACTGGCCTGCCCTCCCTGGTTGTAGCCACCCGGTGCTTGGGAGCCATCTTGGTTCTGCTGCTGCAGGTTACCGAGGAGACCCCAGCTGGCCTGGCTAAGAGCAGCAAGCATGGGCATGGTCAGTGCCCCCATATTAAGTGGGTTAACATTTTGTCCCCCACCTTGCCCTCCCTGTCCTGATCCTCCAAGACCTAAAGAAGTACCCAAGGCTGCCAAGTTTGGCATTTCCCTGTTCCCACCTTGATTCCAATTACCACCATTATTCATTCCCTGTCCATAGCCACCCTGCCCATAGCCACCCTGACCATACCCTCGCCCATCACCCATGCGTCCACCACGCCCAAAAGGTCCACGGTTGGGGTCACTCTTGGGTGCAGCATTTGACACATGAACAGATGTGCCTTTCACTATATGATCCTCACCACAGAGAGACTGAGCTACATCAGGATCTAAGAACGTAACAAAGGCAAAAGCCCTGAATGGCTTAGGAATGAAAACATCGGTGACCTCACCAAACTTGCTGAAGTATTCTCGCAGATCATCAGCGCTAATGTCTTCAGTGCAACGGCCAATGAACACTTTGCTGTTCACCTGCTGAATTTGTCCTTCCTGCTGGAATATGTAAGAATAATATGGATCAGATCATGTTAAGAATTACATTGTAATTTACGTAATTTTCAGATAAATTATAAAATATTCTGGAAATTTACAGACATTTGTACTATTTTAACAGACATTAAAAAATAAAGTTAACGAAGAACTACCTTTGAATTTGGGATCTTGACATCACAGAGACGACCATCAATCATGTGACGCTGTGACAAAACTCTTACTTGCGTCTCGTAATTACCAAATCTGATGAACCCAAATCCTTTGCTTTGACTGGTCTTTGGGTCTTTCTTAACCTGCAAATGCACAAACAATTACCACAAAAATAACAAGAAAAATAAACTAAATTAAACTAAGGCAAAATAAGGATCTACATAAAGCCAAATCAATTAACCCACCTGTGCCATAAGAACTTCTCCAAATGGCTCAAAGTACTCGCGTAGTTCCTTTTCAGTTGTCTTCCAAGGAAGACCCAAGACAATCAAATCTGAGCATCGCTGTTTGCTTTCCATTCTCTTCGTTTTCGACATGGAACTCTCCAGATGGTCATCAGATTTGCGTTTGTTTTCTGACAAATGGAGGAAAAAAACCTTATTGGTAAACCATGTCACACAATGTTATACATATATAAAAGCTACTTCTTTACTTAAAAAGCAGAAACCTGCACCTAGCTTAAAATACAGTATCTAAAATTTTAATGCAAAAGCTAAGATACCTTCCCCAAAGGTAATGATTAAGAAGTAATGTATACCGTGGAAAAGCAAGAATGTTCACAATGATTGTTCTTATTAAATTTGGGTAAACTAGGTAAAATAGGAAATTTACCAGACTGTAGTAAAGTTAAATCATCTCCCCTCCCCATTACTAGTCTTAAATCAAGGTTTCACTATATTAAACACTACACATCAACACGTGTCAACAATCTTTTCTGAGAAAAAAAAATGAAAAGGCTCTGAAATGCCAAATACAAGTTATTAAATGCTAGAAAATGTCTGTTTTAGTGTAGAAAACTATTTCACACTGGCCATTCAGCTAAGAAAATTTCACCTTCATTGTAATTTTTTTGGCTTAATGAAGCTTTCCTTTATAGGACATTAGGTAATTTTAACTAACAACCAAATCACCCAGCCATAATTGCCAGTAATAAGAGCTCCGAAGCTTTTCCACATGTAAGACTGACCCAGTCTATTATCTACAGCAAACTGGTAGCATGACTAAGGCATTATCTGAATAGTTACGCTCTTACCAAGCAAGATTACTAATTACAAGAAGGCATTTCATTTTTAACCCTTATTTCTTTTAGGTTATCTTTCATCCACTTTCACATGCTGTTGTCATTCTTTTATTCTGACAATTAGTGATTGACCTAAGCTGACAAGCACCAAAATACAGACATGCATAACTTTCATGTTTCAAGCACTCACCCTCAAAGAAATACAGTACTTAACAGTCAAGAACCCATTCAATTAAATTTGAGAAAATAACTTTCAAGCATGTTTAAACACTCATAAAACTAAAGTAACTGAATGTTAAATATGTCTGCTTTATCATTCCACACCAAAGTACAGGTATATGACAAGCACACTGGGGACAAAACTAGTATGCATAAAAGATGAGAATTTAAAAGCCTTAAGAATCACTTTCCTAACTTTAAAACTTATAACAGTCTGAAGAGTACTGCATTTTCAAGTATTTTTTTAATTAATATATTTCAGGTATATCTCATTAAATACCAATGCCTAAAGCTTAAGCTTCTTTCCATCACTGGTGCTGTAATGCATAATCCTGGAATCCACAGACTGTAAGCCATAGAGTTCCTGCACAATCTTTTGAAGTTTACATTGCTGTATTCTAGGTTTTAACCCTTTGACTGTCGCAACCCCCAATCCTGAGGCATCTCCTGGTGTCGCAAAAATTAAAAAAAAAAAAATTATTTTTCTTATGAAATGATAGAGAATCTTTTCCCGATTGTAATGACACCAAAAAAACGAAAATTGATGGAAAACTGACGGAATTATGCTCTCGCGAAGTTAGCGACCTCGGCGCTGTTTACAAATCGACAATTTCGCCCACTTTGAGCCCTATTTTTGGGTAATTCCATTGTTCCAGTCGCCCAAACTCATAGCTATTTCTTTAGAACTCAATTTTTCTATCGATTGAGTACAAGAAACTGCCCATTTACCGACTTCAACTACCTAATAATGTGGTCAGAAATTTGCAATTTGGCCAATTTCACAAAAACTAAAAAATATGACAATTTCAAAATAAGGTCCAGAATGAACAATGCAGACATTCCTGGCTCTAAAATAACATTTTCTTTGCTCAACAGTCATGTCTCCAGGCCCCTCTGATATTACTCTTGCTTTCATTTTGAATTTTTATTCAAACAAAAAATAGAAGACTTACTATTATGCAGACTACTGCAATACTGTAATAATTGTATAAATAACATCAACCCATTCATGACTGCATATTAGAATGGCTAGTTGGACATTTATTGGACAATGGCATCATTTGTTTACTTTTGAACATTGGCAAAAATCAAACATTTCCCCTACTTTGAGCTCCATTTCTAGGTTCTTTTTATAGTAAAATCAATCAAAATCACCTCTATTTCTATAATATGTTTTCCATTCTATCAAATGAGACCAAGAAAACGAGAACACAACCATAAATACTATACGAAAATAGACCACAAATTCGGCATTTTAATTAAAAAAAAAAAAAAAAAAACCAGGTCAGAGTTTTTTCTCTCTCATTATGCACTGCGTGCTCCAGGATTTTTTTTATATGGTGCACACTGACCACACAGACCCATTCTCTCACACGTGGGCCTACCAGCTTTCTCCTGCTTGATTTGAAGCCGCTAGAATTTATGAGTATATATACGTCAAACACGGTACCCCATAAGACGTATATATATGGCCGCAACAGTCAAAGGGTTAATTAAGTCCCAGGAATCCTGACCCTCAAAAAGATCCTAATCATGTCACTAATATTTTTCTTCTTTCAATGACAATGAGTATAGTACCAAATACCTTTCACCCACTCATCCTACATTATTCAATTAAATGCGTTAAATTAGACATACTCCTCTGAAATATTCAAGTAACAATTTTGAATAGGGTATTGTATTTAAAAAAAACTTTTAAAATGTATTGCACTATAAATATTATTGTCAATTTGTCAAAATACACATGAATTTTGGCTAATGCCTATAAAATAATGTAATTATAAAACACTGAACTCATTTCTGTGAGTAAAAATACAAAAATATAATGGTAGCACTAACCATATGATTGGCCAGACAGCGACAGAACTTGGTCGGCCCCGGTCCCACTATTATAAACTGGTAAAGAAAACCTTGCAATTAAAAGGCTTTTTAACATCTACAATAACTTATGTATAGGTAGATTACATTATTTTACTTTAATGTTCTATGACAATAGTAATCAAAAGATGTCTGAAGATTGCAGAAACTCTTACGAGGTGGATTACAAGATTGCATGGCACGTTCTTTTAATATTAAAGGCTACATTAATCTCGCTAGATTTGGAAATTCAAAACTGTACAGGATTTAAGGGTAAAACCATTTACACTCAAGAAAGCTCTGACTATAGAGTAGGGAAATAGATTTTTTTTTCTTCACATGCTCAATTTAGATGACTATTTTTTCCTTAACCAAAAACAGTGGGAAGGAGGATGGGGGGGGGGGGGGGTTACACAACTTTACACATTCCTTTCAATGGAAACTAGGAACATCACTTGAGAAACATCTCTTATTTGAGCTATAAATTCTTGCTAATGCAAATTCACAATTTCTACTGAGGAGGAAAGGGAAGGGAGAATAACATAAAAATTGAAAAATGGATTTAACCACAATCACTCACTCACTGTCACACACACACACACACACACACACACACACACACACACACACACACACACACACACACACACACACACACACACACACACACACACACACACACACACCTTCAACCCAAACATCTGTTAATACATTCACACAAACCTTTCCATTCAGGAAGAAAGAGTATAATACTACAATGTGATAAAGAGCTGGTACCAAAGTCAGCTAATGCAATGGAATAAACTTCTAACCCTGCTGTGCACGCGCGCACACACACACACACACACATACGCGTGCACCCACCCACACAGGCAAGCTGAAAAAAAAAAAAATACATAATCATACCAAGTTAAAAGGAGTGCCTGCATCCATAAAAGTACAACAAAGTATTTTAATACTGAGGAAAAACAGAATAGCTGTCACTGCATATCTGTGAGCTTCCTTATTTGCAAGCTTTGATAATCAATTTTCCTGTTGAACAACCTGAAAATAATTTGAATTAGACTAAATTTTTATCTTGGTACCCCTCTTTTCAGGCTTACTACAGGATCCTTTGAAGTGTAAACTTAGCCAAAAGGCTTTATTCAAATTATACTTGATGACTGTCCAGCCGAAATCTTTATTCTGGCCATTCTTACAAATACCAATATTAACCCTTTCAGTGTCGGTGCCATTGTATATCTGCTTTGAAGCCAGTGTTGATCACGTAGTATTACACCATGAACTTAGCTCACTCAGACAAGCTGTGAACTGTAAATCTGAACATTGATAATGTGTGTATGCAGTAAGTGTGCACCATATAAAGAAAATCCTGCAGTACGTAGTGCACGAGAAAAAAAAAGGCATCTCTGCCGTGTATTTTCACATGGCTTTTATGGCAGTATTGATAGAATGGAAGATATGTTACAGAAATAGAAATGGTTTTTGATTAGTTTCAGGAATGAAAGTAGCTTGAAATTGAGCTCAGTGAAAATGTTTGATTTGTTGCCAATATTCCAAAGTACACAAATTACGTCACTTGTCCAATAAACGCCCAAATGGCAAGTCATATATACATTTATAAAGGCACTGATATTTATACAATTATAATAATGCAGTAGTCTGCATAACAGTAAATTTTCTATTTTTTTTTTTTGTGAGTAAAAATTCAAAACTGAAGGCAAACATAATATAAGAGGGACCTGGAGACGTGACTAAGTTATAGAGGAAATGTTTATTTAGTGCCAGGAATGTCAACATTGTTTAGACTGGACCCTATTTCCAAATTGGTAATTGTTGAATTTTGTATGCAACTGGCCAAATTACAGATTTCTGATCACTATTGGATAGTTGAAATGGGTAAATTAGCAGTTTTACTCAATCAATAGAATAGACGGAACGCTATCAAAATAGCCGAGTTTGGTGGACTGGAACAACGGAATTGGCCAAAAACACAAAGCGGACGAAATCACATATGTAAATATTGCAAGGACCACTGAGATCATAATTCTGCAAGTTTTCCATCAAATTTTGTACTGTTGATTTCATTACCCTCAGAAAGTATCATTTCACTTTTTTTTTTTTAAATTCTTCGACCCTGAGACAAAGTTTAACAGTGGGGGTCTCGACACAAAGGGTTAACCAGGGTTAACCACAGTGGACTGTGGCCCGGTGGCAAAGCTCTTGCTTAACCCTTTCAGGGTCCGTGCCGTAGTTCTACGGCTTTGAGTTGAGGGTCCAAACCGTAGATGTATGCCATGAGCTCAGCTCACTCTGATAAGCTGTGAGTGGTAAATTTGGGCCTAGATATGAGACTACATCGATGTGGTATGTGTGCACCACAAAGCAAATCCTACAGCACAAAGTGCATAATGAGAGGAGAGAGAGAGAGAGAGAGAGAGAGAAAAAAAAAAAAAAAAAAAAAAAAAAAAAAAAAAAAAAAAAAAAAAAAAAAATAACGTAATTTTTTATTAAAACTGACTTTGCAGTGGTTTTTTTATAGTTGTATTTGTGATTTCCTGGTCTCATTTGATAGAATGGAAGATATATTCAGAAATAGAAATGATTTCAATTGCTTTTAGTACAGGAAATGGCTTTAAACCGAGCTCAAAGTAGCAGAAATGTTAAATTTTTGCCGATGTTCTAGAGTAAACAAATGACCTCACACGTCTAATACATGCCAGCTGGTTGGTCTAATATACGTTCACAAATGTGGTAATATTATTTATACAATTATTACAATATTGCATAACAGTAAAACTTCTATTTTTTTGTTTGAATAAAAATTCATTATGTGAATAAAAAATCAGAATGGAATTCATTTGTAAAGCCTGAAAACGTAGCTAATGAACAGAGGAAATGTTAGTTTAGTGCCAGGAATGCCTGCACTGTTCATTCTGGACCCCAATCTGAAATTGGAATATTTTGAACTTGGCATTACATTGGCCAAATATCCAATTTCCAATCACTATTTTGTAGTCGAAACAGTTGACTTGGCGATTTCTTGTGCTCAATCAATAGAATAGAAGTAATACTAGTGAAATAGCTAAGAATTTGGTCGACAAATAATGTAATTGGCCTAAAATGGGAGAAAGCCAGCAAAATCGCCAATGCGTAAACATCACCGACATCAAAATTAGCGAGAGCATAATTTTGTCAATTTTCCATAAAATTTCGTACTTTTTGTTTCATTACCTTCAGAAAAAGATTCTCTACCATTTCACAACAAAAAATAACAATTATTTTTTGAAAATTCTTGGACCCTGGTGCATACTTTGAAATCTGGCCTCTGGACCCTGAATAGGTTAACAAGCTGAGGGTCCAAGTTAGATTCCCAGAAAGGGTGGAAACATTTGGTGTGCTTCCTTACACCGGTTGTCTATGTTCAACCATCAGTAAAAATGGGTACGTGTGTTAGTCAACTGGTGCGAGTCACATCCCGGGACATAACTGACCTAACTTGCCTGAAATGCTCTGCATAACAAGCAGCTTTCTATAGAGTATTATATCATTGATATCAGCGAGGCCTGTATACCTTGTGCATGTACTTTTAGAAATAATAATAATTATTATTATTAAGGATTAATATTACATGCCTCGTCTCGCAAAACTAATTTTTTTTACAATATTTTACTTGTGACTCAAGTTTGCAGGACCTCAAGGGATACAGTTCTCAAACCTGAAGGGACCAATATTTACAAAGCATTTTTAACAGCAGCCTAGTTCCTCTGCCTTTACATTTATCCAACTTCTGTTTATTACATTATTTTCTAAACCAATGAGGGATTTTGTCTTAGGGCTGTCTGAATTAACACTATAAAAGACTAATAAAAAAGGCTAGACCCAAAGGTCATTCAGTACAGCATACAAAAAGGGTGCTGATAATAGGAAAAACTTTAAAGGGCAAGCTCATTTACAAAAGGAGGAAATTACTATGTACAGTACAGGACTAATAGTGTCCAACAACTTGTTACAATTCTTAATAAATCTGCACTTATTATTCTTACCCCACTTCACGAGAAGTACTGCACTTCTTTGTTTACAAAGCACATGATTACAGGCAACTTTGACAAATTAAGATGTAACCAGGGATAATTTAATGTTAGGTTTTACTAACTTACTGCACAAGTGCTTCCTATATTCTTTAAGACTGTTGGAGCTATGTTGGAAGTAGTCAGATTTGATTTTTTTTCAGTTTAGAGCAAGTTAAATGCTCACCTTTACAGACAAAATCTAGATACAGCATGTTACTATTACCTTGTTTTCCAAGAGCTGTAATCAAGACCAGAAATGAGGCCTTGCCAACAAATTTCAGTATAACCTTGGAGTCATCTACTTCATTACAATTTTATATAATAATGGGGCACTGCAGTAAGCCTAGAGGTTCATGTAATACAGGTCCAACTCTCACCCAAGTATGTCTATTCTTGTACACATTCAACCCATTTTCAAATGCTAGATTTGCTATATTTGTACAATAATCATTAGGCCTCAAGCTGGAATGATAGTAATCTCAGACTTTCAAGTTGTTGTAATAAAGTTGGTAGAATTACTGACAATATGTAAAGTAAAAGGACACAAGTGCAACTAATGTGACATTTATTGTGGCAACATTTCGTTGATAAAGCTCCTGGAGAGTGAAACGTTGCCACAATAAATGTCACATTAGTTGCACTTGTGTCCTTTTACTTTTCAAGTTGTTGATTGGTCAGAACATTTCCCTACCAACAAGAATTCTCCCACAAATTCAGAGAAATTATTGGCACGCACTAACCTAAACCTAAATCCATATTACTATATACCTAATGTTGGACAGCTATTGATTAAATAAGCTTTTAAAGTTAGGGTATATAGTGTAATTTTTTGCAAAAGGCAACTGTAAAGTAAATTGAGTTTTGAATGCACTTTTTTCAACACCTACAAAAAAAACTGCACTAGGTAGAGCTTTATAAGAGCTTCCTATAATTTAGCTAGTCATTGAACTTTCTACCTGGATAACACTGCTGTTGGTTACATGAAAAATGTGACCTCACCTGACAAACCCAAGTAAATCTTTAAAATAAGTTCTATATACAATATGAACTTACACTGATAACAGGAACAATAGAGCATGGGGCATGAAGCACCCGAGATTAGAGGGTAACTAGGGATTATGGATTATCTAAGGGAAACTGGCTACTTTCCTGAAGCAAGAGCCCTTCACCAGTATCAAGATCCAACCACCTTACAGGTGCTGGTTTACACATTCAACTTTTCTTTGAAAAATTAGAGCTCTGCATTTCTCTCTGCTAAAATGCATTCAATTAATTGACCGGCAACGATTTCAGTTAAAATTATCTGAACTAAACTTTGCTCCAACACAATTTCTGTGAAATGAACCCCACATTGAAAAATTTTACCAAAACATATACAGAGTTTTGGCCACCTCCCAACTTGAACAATTATGCAAGTATTATTTTAAGTGATCTCTTAAGTGAATTTTTGGGGGTCTGAAACAGACTAATCTAATTTACATTATTCCTTGTGGGAACAAAGTTGTTCGGTAATGGCACTCAAACAGCTTTCTGGAATGAATTATGGCCAAAACTCAGGGTACAACCATACAGTAGGGACCCACTTTACGGCATTCTGCTAATACGGTCATTTCAAATTATGACCAAAACTCGCTACACAGCTCCCCCCACCTGACTTTCTAATACGGTCACCGCGCCCAACCTGGTTTGTTTACATTCTCCTTGAGATCCGTAAGCACTAAGTCTCTCCATTATGTCTGGAAACTCCAAAATTTCAAGTGTTTTTAAAAGTTATTTCATATTTTATATTCACTGATAATTATACTTATGTATACCTGTACCTAATAAACTTACATACTGTGCTGGTGTGCAGGTACACAATAAAAATCAATGTCTTATGTCTCGAGACGTCATATTAGTAATAATAATCACAGTCTCGTTTAAATGTTGTATATTACGTTAATATACACATTTTCATTAATCCATCTATGATATTTTTTCAAAATTATATAATAAACATGATGCATAACATACATGATAAATACACCCTACAGTAGAATAAATAAACAAATATGAGATGTGGTAGCAGATGGCTTGCACAAGTGATGCCATATTAGAAATGGTAATAATAATCTCCGAGTCTCATTAAATGTCGTATATTACATTAATACACACATTTTTATTAATCCATCTATGATATTTTTTCAAAATTATATAATAAACATGATGCATAACATACATGATAAATACACCCCACAATAGAATAAATAATCAAATATGAGATGTCGTAGCCAGATAACTTGTACAAGTGACAGCAAGAATAACTTTAATCTAACCTACGAGAAAATGCGTTACTGGGGGAAACTGTAGAAAATTATTCCTCGTATGTATGTATGTATTCATGCATGCATGCATGCATGCATGCATGTAAGTTTATTCAGGTATACACAAATACAGTTACAGATTATCATACATAACAGCACATGTGTAGAGAACCTAGGATAACCCAAAAGTCAGACAGTGACTTATTTCCATTGCCTTCACTCACAGCGTCATTTCTTCAAAAAATGGTGTTACATGAGAATGGGAGTGGTGGTCTTTATTTATTCTACCACATCCATGTAGAGAACTTTTACACAAACCAGACATGTACACTTTGTTTATAAAACTTGTGTTCGCCTGGTTTGTTTGCATAACTCTGTGCCTGACTTCTCTCATGTACTCATTCTCTCATTTATTCGTTTTATCTCGTTTACTCACCCCTGACCCTACATTAAGACTACAAATATTTTAAGGTAAGTAATGAGTGAACTGTATATGCATTTTATCGCTCTGGGATGCTTAAATATCATAGAATAGTATGTGTAGGTGGGGTGGCCTGATATGGTAGCCCGGCTGACTACCATACATACCACACTTGATTTCTTACAATAAATACTACTCATCTCACCCTAATGAGTGCACTATGTGTGTATTGTACTTTATTGTTTTTTGATGCCTACTTCTATTGCTAACTTAATATATGTTAGTGTAAACTTGTTATCAAGTATTTGTATGCATTTATAAGGGGGAAAAAAGGGTGTTCCACTTTACGGCGATTTCCGCTTTACGGAGGTAGCCTGGAACCTAACCTGCCATATAAGTGGTGCCCTACTGTACACGTTTTACAACTATTGACACCAAGATATCACCGTTTTCCCAATTCTTTTTTAATGTTTAAGACTTGTGTATCTGCTAGAAAAATGACAGGATGAATAATGAGAACCTTCAAAAGTAGGGATGACAATTCCATGATTACACTCTTCAGATTGCTCATTCTATCTAGCAGAAAAGTACGATAAAACACCTAAATTACTGTCAACAGTTTAAGTTCTTCGATTTGTATTCCTTGGAACACAGGCGAGAGATACACAATTACATTAGACCATTATAATACAGATTTACTTGCCATGTTTTGGTTGTTACACTACTGAAAAATTGCAGCATAATTTTATACAACATTTGTTAAAATTAACTTAACATGGTTCCGTTTATGTTTGGGAAAATTTCCCAGACTCAGGCTGCCGCCTGGATGTGGGCAAGACCAATGTGTCAGTGGGGAAGACCCACCCCCATCCCTGCCTTCATGAACGAGTGTCCAGTACAATTGTCTCCTAGGAACTAGCTTGTTCTTGTGAATTGTGTTTTGAACTTTTAATCACCATGTCTTGTATCTGCGTAAGTGTATTGCTGAAAGTGGTAAGAAAAGGTTTAGGCACTAAGTCTTGGTGTTACAAAGAAAATAAGAGATATTAGACAAGAGAGCCTACAGCCTTAATGAAGCGTTAGTTTGCACAATTAAAAAAATGGATGTAAATATAAGAGTGTGTAATGAATATCCCAGGATGTCATCTCACTGACTTACTGTTTTACTGACTTACATGGCATGACAGACTTTCACTGAAGAGGACCCCGACAAATCTAGAAGCAGGGCTCTGAAATGGTGTCTAGAGCAGTTGATGCCTTACCATTGGTTGTTTAATATACTTAAGGGTAAAACAGGCCAGAAATCCAATACAGAATTACGCACACTCCAGTACAACCATCGACTTCAGTACCAGAACCTCTACCATCCACCTCAGCCTATCAATAAGGCCACAGCACAACTCTCCTCTCATCTCACAATTATCAACAAAACAAGCCACAATTTAAGGTAAGAAATACTATTATTTCTGTTGCATTTGTAGTCATAAGTAGTAACATAATACATCATGAGAATGAACAACAATTACATATTCACTTTTATTTTTGTAAGATATGTATGTACACTAGTTTCTTATGTTAGACATGTTTACAGGTGCTTGAGCACTTCAAATGCAGAGGAAATGCTTAGCTTGACATTGCTCCACTTAGAACATACAGTACATATATTTATTTTTTAATATAATTGTCGAAGGAAATGTATAATAAACTTTTAAAATACTGGCAGGTGGCAGATGTATGGGTATGAAAAAATGTGCATACAGAGGAACCCCTGCTTACGAATGCCCCACAATGCAAACTTTTCAGGACACTCGTTCAGTCGATTTTTTGCTTCTGGATACGAACGCAATTTCATGTTGCGTAATTCCCCCCTCAAGAGAGGTTCCTTAAATATTTATTTCTTTGCAAAGGTTCCAATGTGTGTTTACATATGACTAGAGCAAAGAAAGCCAGGATCATGCCAGGCATTTAGGGCAGAATTAACCTTATACTTAGACTAAATTCTAGACAGGTGAAGAGTGGTAGTGGTTACCAATGTTTTGCTGATCGTGGTGCCAACTACTGGCAGCCTTCTGAATTTCTCCTTACTGTTATTACATATTACTGTCTATTAGTCATAATAATTATTATTGTTAGTATGTACATGGTGAGGGGTTCTATCTAAAGAATTTTATATGTTCCAGTTCTATCCCCTCCCCTCACACAAGTGCTTCTCCATTATAGTAATAATAATAAATAATATATAATATAGTATATAATAAATAATATATAACACAGGTCTGCCATCACAAATCCGGCAATCAGTTATTCGGCACTAATTTTGGCTAGCATAATTTCAAATTTCCAGGGTCGCCACACCAACCTGCTGGTACTGTTTGGTGGCACTACTTGCTGCACAAGTCATTCCAATTTCTTTTTCTCCATTTATTGTTTTAACCTGCTTACTTTTAGCCCTAGCCATGGTTCCAATGAATAAAAGAAATGCTTCTCATCATGCAAAGCACCTACACAGTACATTATCCATTAAAGATAAGATGGCTTTGAAGCCACTGTCGGTTGCCATGAGCTCAGTCTCATGAAGCAGGAGAATATGCTTTATTATGCTAATATCAACACTACAGCTTATTTGCCCATCACAATTGATCTAATATGACATAATAAACAATATAAATAACATAAAACATGTTAAATACTCCAGAATGAATAATATTTGGCATAACACAGAGCAGTTCGATGGAGGTATGAAGAGGATACGGTATACAAATGCCATTCTCTTATCCCTGTCTTGGGGGCTTATATTAGAGAAAACGGAATGTAGCACATAGCTAACTGTCATATACACTCGTACTGCACCATAAACCTGAAACAAAAGTTATTTTCTCTCTATAGATTATCACACATAGCAGCATATGTGTAGAGAACCTAGGATAATCCAAAATGTCAACGTGGTTTATTTTTAGTACCTGGCTTGGGTTAGCCATGTATGATTTTTGGTAAAAAATCCATTCCCAGCCAGGGTAGAAACATTAGGCGTGTTTCTTTACACCTATTGTCTATGTTTACCCATCAGTAAATGGGTACCTGGGTGTTAGCCGACTAGTGTGGATGTTATCCTGGGACACTGACCTAATTTTCTTGAAATATTCTGCATAACAAGCGGCTTTCTATACAGTAGTATGTCATTGATGTCAGCTAGGCCTGCATACCTTGTACATGTACGTGTAGTAAATTATTATTATTATAATAATAATATTTTCTCAGTTGTTTGTTGGGTTATCTTATTCAAACTTGCGCAATGTATGATGGAAAGATACTTCTTCATGTACACCAAAAATGAAAGAAATCAGACCTTAAATAGTGGAGTTCACTTCTCGGCCATTAGCGGCAGCTTAGCGGTATATTTTTTTATGGTTATGGTTATATTCTCATTTTTTCGGTCTCATTTGATAGAATGAAAGATATTACATAAATAGATATGATTTTGATTGCTTTCATGACGAAAAGTACCTTGAAATTGCGCTCACAGTAGCAAAAATGTTCTATTCTTTAGCGAAGCTCAAGAGTAAACAAATGACGTCACCGTCCAATACCTGTCCGCCTGCCAGTCCAATACGTAGTCATGAATGGCTTGACATTATTTATACAATTATTACAATAATGCAGCAGTCTGCATAACAGTAAATCTTCTATTTTTTTGTGGAAAAAAAAAAAAAAAAAAAAAAAAAATTCCAAATGAAAAGCAAAGCGTAATATAAGATGGGCATGTATCCGTGACTAATGAACAGTGAAAATGTTATTTTAGTGCCAGGAATGTCTGCATTGTTTATTCTGGATCCTATTTTGAAACTGGCATCTGTTGAAATTTGTGTGAAATCGGCCAAATTGCCAATTTCTGACCACTTTATTGGGTAGTTGAAATAAGTGAATGGGCGGTATCTTGTACCCAGTTGACAGACTAGAAGTAAATAAGTATATTCAGGTATACACAAATACAGTTACATAGATTATCATACATAGCAGTGTATGTATAGAGAACCTAGGATAACCCAGAAAAGTCAGACAAAGTGACTTAATTCCAGTACCTGGCTTGGGCTTGCCACATACGATTTTTGGTAAATATTTTTTCTCGGTTGTTTGTTGAGCTATCTCATTGAAACTTGGGCAATGTATGATGGAAAGATGATTCTTAACGTACAACAAAAATAAAAGACTGACGATAAATAAGGGAGTTCACTTCTCAGCCATTAGCCGCCTCTTTGCAGTATATTTTCGTATGGTTTTTATGGTTGTATTCTATATTTTTGGACTCGTTTGATAGAATGGAAGATATATTACAGAAATAGACATGATTTGATTGCTTTCATGACGAAAAGTACTTCGAAATTGAGCTCAAAGTAGCGGAAATGTTCGCTTTTTGCCCATGTTCAATGAACTGTGCAAGTTAATTTTATTAAGTGTATTTTAACCTAACCACTGTAATTCTCCAAACTCGGTAATCCGGCACACTACAGGTCCCAATGATGCCGGATTTGTGATGGAGGACCTGTATAGTATATATATAATAAATAATATAGCACATAATAAATACTATATAATATAGTGTATAAATACTATATACGTAATATAGTATATAAATACTATATAATATAGTACATAATAAATAATACTATATAATATAGTACATAATAAATAATACTATAATATATAATAATACATAATAATGTACTATAAAAATTTTAATAGACAACTTCGAAAGGCCACCACTAAATGACAGTGAATACCACAACAATGCAGGAGTGGTTATGGCCGCCTCCACTTGTCACAATACATGTACAATGGACCCCCGGTTAACAATATTTTTTCATTCCAGAAGTATGTTTAGGTGCCAGTACTGACCGAATTTCTTCCCATAAGGAATATTGTGAAGTAGATTATTCCATTTCAGACCCCCAAACATACATGTACAAACGCACTTACATAAATACACTTACATAATTGGTCGCAATGGGAGGTGATCGTTAAGCGGGGGTCCACTATTTTATTCATTCTAGAGTATATATCAGGTTTCTATGTTATTTATATTGTTTATTATGTCATATTAGATCAATTGTGATAGATAAATAAGCCATATAGTTGATATTAGCATTATATTGAAGTGCATTTTACCTGCCTCAGAGCAGGAATTCCACCGGAATGGATTAATGGCTTTTCAATTAATCGAAGAGAGTAAAACTGACAGCATACGAACAAGGTCACAGAACAGATTAAGTTCGTATGCTGAGGTTCCATTGTACTAGTGTTGGATACGGTTTAACTGAACAGTTAAAACTACCAATTTGGTTTCTAAAATAGTGCAGCCAGCAGTAACAGCCTAGTTGATCAGGCCCTGATCCACCGGGAGGCCTGGTCATGTATTAGAAACCTTTCCTGCGAGGACTGAGGGCGCTAAATCTGTACTCTAGAAAGGCGTAGAATTATGGGGGATATGACTGAGGTGTATAAATGGAAAACAGGAATACAGGGGATGTAAATAACGTTCTAAAACTATAGCCAAGACAGGATTTGCAGCAATGGTTTTCAGTTGGAAAAATTGAGATTTGGGAAGGATACAGGAAAGCACTGGTTTGGCAAGAGTTGTGGACGAGTGGAACAAACTCCAGAGTACAGTTATAGAAGCTAAAACATTGTGTACTTTTAAAAATAGGTTAGATAAATACACTAGTGGGTGTGGGTGGGTGCGAGTTGGACCCGACTAGCTTGTGTTGATGCCGAGCTCCTTCCTTAACCCTTAAACTGTCCAAACGTAGATCTACGTTTTTTCAACATTTGAAAGTAAAAAAACGTAATTTTTTATATTTGAAAGCGTGTAAAAAAGACTTGGATCTACGTTTTTCTACATTTGAAAATGTAGAAAAAACGTAGATCTACCTTTGGAGCACTACACATGTGAATGTAGATCTACGTTTGGACAGTTTAAGGGTTAATAAACAGGAATGTTTTAGTTCCAGGAATTTCTACTTTTAACACTGAGTTTTTTAAAATGCACCAAATTCAAATTCACCAACTTATCGAGTTCCTTGCACTTCATAGGTATGAAAGGGATGCTACACATATGCGAGTGGGGGTTATGGAGAAAAAGGTGGGGGAGAGCAGAGATGTTTGAGATGACAAGATGGGGAAAACAGTATTGTATGTGCAAAAAGGGGTTGGAACCGAGATGTATCTAGCATAGGACAGAAGACCTACTGCAGTACCTGTCCCTTCTTAATTCACATTGCAATGTTTTGGTTAAGCAGAATCATTCTGGAAAGAATACTGGAGATTCTACAAGCTCCCAGTTTTCTTGGCTATCTGTATTTGGATCGATGAAGCAACCACTCTCCTTCAAATGTCTAACGTACATGCGTGCATTATTATTTGCATTATCTCAGCATTAACAACTACTTTTTCTAGATTTAACTTTTCCAGTATCACACGCCAACCTACAAAAAATAACCTAGTACACTATTGGTCACACAACACCAAAACAAATCGGCATTTTGACGATTTTTTTCTGCTTGCCTGCAAAATATGCAACCCAAAATTCCAATGCATAATATTTTTAATTAAATCCACAATTATACAAAATTGCAGGCCAGCCAAGACTCAAGATTTGAATATACAATTTGAATAAAATAAATAGGCTGCTGAAGACATTGAATTTGTACTCTGGAATTATGTAGAATCAGGCAGGATATGACTGAAGTGTACAAATAGAAAACAATTATGAAAACAAACATGCCGATATCAAGAAGAGATCAACAGTAACGGATTAAGTTTGGAGAAATATAAATTTAATAAGTACAGGACTGGTTTGGTATTATAAAAAAAAAAAAAAAAAAACACCAAACTGATTTGGCAATACTTGTAGTATAATTCAACACTCGCAGGTAACAACTGCAGGTAGCTTTAAATATTGACTGGACAAGCACACGAGAGGCATGGCTGGGTACAAGGATCTGCCTAGTATTGGCCTATAGGCCTACTGGAAAGGATGTAAACACTAGGATATTATACTGGAAAAATTTCTTTGAACCTTTTTATCTATACAGGATTTTACTGCTTGACAATGGGCCGACAGCAATGTCCTTCCTTTAATTTGCATAACCAATTATGCAATGTACAGAGGCTGTAGTGCTGTAATGTTACAATCATACAACTAGTGGGCTATGTTTTATTAACTGAAAAGCTAGTATAAAAGAATTAGGCAATGAGCTATTCTGCTTAAACGTCATATACCGATCATTGTAGAGTTTAAATGTAAGGACAAAGCTAGAACAAAAAACTGCAGAAAATATGAAGGTGGTTGATAGTGGCGAGGGAGGAGTGGCGGTGCAGGAGTGGTGAGGAAGCAGTGGCGGTGCAGGAGTGGTGAGGGAGCAGTGGCGGTGCAGGAGTGGTGAGGGAGCAGTGGCGGTGCAGGAGTGGTGAGGGAGCAGTGGCGGTGCAGGAGTGGTGAGGGAGCATTGTATGTCCGAGATCGCTTGAACTGTTGCATAAAAACGGGTATTAAGTCTGAAGTAACACATACAGAGTGTTTGGATAGAATTTTCAGAGGGGCATGAAAAATGATTTTAGGAGTGATATACCGTCCCTCAAACTTAGATAGGGACCAAGGGAGACTACTATGGGAGGAAATGGTTAAGGCCACAAGGCACAATAATGTAGTAATTCTAGGAGACTAACTTTAGTCATATTGATTGGAATTTCTTGACTGGGAATTTAGAATCATAAAACTTCTTAGAAGTAGTTCAGGATTGTTTTTTGAAGCAGTTTGTGACAGAACCTACAAGGGGAAATAACCTGCTTGACTTAGTTATGGCAAACAATGAATCCCTTGTTAATTTAGAAATTTCAGAGGAACTGGGTGCTAGCGACCACAAATCAATTACATTTAGCATTGAATGGAAGTACGATAGTAGCGATAACTCAGTAACAGTCCCAGATTTTCGCTTAGCAGAGTACGATGGGCTTAGAGAACACTTATCTGTTGACTGGGGTAACGAAGTGAGCTATCAATATGACAGTTTTCTGAACACTATACATGCTGCTCAAAGAACGTTTATCCCATATAAAGAAATTAGATCAAATAGAAATGACCCAAAATAGATGAATAATAGGCTGAAATATCTACTAGGGCATAAGAAAGGAATTTATAGGCGTATCAAAAGAGGTGAGGGTCATCTAATGAATCAGTATATTGACATTAAAAAGGGGATAAGAAAAGCTAAAAGGGACTATGAAATTAAAGTTGCTAGGGATTCTAAAACTAACCCAAAAAGTTTTTTCCAGGTCTATAGAACAAAAGTTAAGAGATAAGATAGGTCCCCTTAAAAATAACTATGGGCACCTTACTGACAAAGAGAATGAAATGTGCTCGATTTTTAACAATTATTTTCTCAGTTTTTACACAGGAAGACACTAACAATATTCCAGTAATTAATTTTTATAGTAGGCTAGAAGAAGATAAATTATGTAACATCACAGTCACTAGTGAAATGGTTGTGAAGCAGATAGACAGACTGAAGCAAAATAAATCGCCGGATCCTGATGAGGTTTTTTCAAGGGTTCTTAAGGAATACAAAATGGAACTCTGTGAACCATTAACTAATATTTTTAATTTATCTCTTCAAACAGGTGTAGTGTCTGATATGTGGAAGATGGCTAATGTAATTCCTATTTTTAAAACAGGGGACAAGTCGTTACCATCAAATTACTGCCCAATAAGCCTGACCTCAATTGTAGGCAAATTACTAGTCAATTATAGCTGAGATTATAAGAAGCCATCTCGATAAGCATAGCTTGATTAATGATACTCAGCATGGATTCACAAGAGGCCGGTCTTGTCTAACTAATTTATTAACTTTCTTCAGTAAAGCTTTTGAGGCTGTTGACCACGATAAAGAATTTAATATTATTTACTTAGATTTTAGTAAGGCTTTTGATAGAGTTCCGCACCATAGGCTGTTAAAAGAAAGTGGCAGCTCATGGCATTGGGGGAAAAGTGCTCTCGTGGATCGAGTCATGGCTCACTGACAGGAAGCAGAGTGTGTCCATAAATGGGGTTAAATCCGAGTGGGGATCTGTAACAAGTGGCGTTCCACAGGGATCAGTCTTGGGCCCGTTGTTGTTTATAATGTATATCAATGATCTTGATGAGGGAAATACTAGTGACATGAGGAAATTCGCCGATGACACAAAGATAGGTAGGATAATTGATTCAAACCTAGATGTTATGAAACTTCAGGAGGATTTAAACAAACTCTATTCTTCGTCAGAAAAGTGGCAGATGCAGTTCAATGTAGATAAATGCAAGGTTCTGAAGCTTGGGAGTGCCCATAACCCTAGTACTTATAAGTTAAATGATGTAGAACTTAGCCATACAGATTGCGAAAAGGACTTGGGGGTTATGGTGAGCAGCAACCTTAAACCAGGACAGCAATGCCTAAGCGTACGTAATAAGGCAAATAGATTACTGGGATTTATATCAAGAAGTGTAAGCAACAGAAGTCCAGAGGTCATACTGCAGCTTTATACATCATTAGCAAGGCCTCACCTAGATTATGCAGCTCAGTTCTGGTCTCCATATTACAGAATGGACATAAATTCGTTAGAAAACATTCAGCATAGGATGACTAAATTAATACATAGCATTAGAAATCTTCCTTATGAAGAAAGATTGAAGACTTAAATTACATTCACTTGTTAGACGAAGAATGAGGGGAGACCTGATCGAAGTGTATAAGTGGAAGATAGGTATCAATAAAGGGGATATTAATAAGGTCTTGAGGATGTCTCTCGAAGAGAGAACCCGCAGTAATGGATTTAAAATTAGATAAGTTTAGATTTAGAAAGGACATAGGAAAGTATTGGTTTGGAAATAGGGTAGTTGAGTGGAACAGTCTACCTAGTTGGGTTATTGAGGCTGGGACTTTGGGTAGTTTCAAATTTAGGTTGGATAAGTACATGAGTGGGAGGGGTTAGATTTGAGTGGGACTTTCACAGAGCTTATTTCTTGGGTGGCATTGAAAATTGGGCTGGGCAAATGTTTTGTTAGTGGGATGAATTGTAAAGGACCTGCCTAGTATGGGCCAACGGGCCTCCTGCAGTGTTCCTCCTTTCTTATGTGAGGGAGGAGTGGTGGCGGTGCAGGAGTGGTGAGGGAGGAGTGGTGGTGGTGTGGTGGTGGTGCAGGAGTGGTGGTGGTGCAGGAGTGGTGGTGGTGTGGTGGTGGTGCAGGAGTGGTGGTGGTGTGGTGGTGGTGGTGCAGGACTGGTGGTGGTGGTGGTGCAGGACTGGTGGTGGTGGTGGTGCAGGACTGGTGGTGGTGGTGGTGCAGGACTGGTGGTGGTGGTGGTGCAGGACTGGTGGTGGTGGTGGTGCAGGACTGGTGGTGGTGGTGGTGCAGGACTGGTGGTGGTGGTGGTGCAGGACTGGTGGTGGTGGTGGTGGTGCAGGACTGGTGGTGGTGGTGGTGCAGGACGTGTGGTAGTGGTGCAGGACATGTGGTAGTGGTGGTGGTGCAGGACGTGTGGTAGTGGTGGTGGTGCAGGACGTGTGGTAGTGGTGGTGGTGCAGGACGTGTGGTAGTGGTGCAGGACGTGTGGTAGTGGTGGTTGTGCAGGACTGGTGGTGGTGGTGGTGCAGGACTGGTGGTGGTGGTGGTGCAGGACTGGTGGTGGTGGTGGTGCAGGAGTGGTGGTGGTGTGGTGGTGGTGGTGCAGGAGTGGTGGTGGTGTGGTGGTGGTGGTGCAGGAGTGGTGGTGGTGTGGTGGTGGTGGTGCAGGAGTGGTGGTGGTGTGGTGGTGGTGGTGCAGGAGTGGTGGTGGTGTGGTGGTGGTGGTGCAGGAGTGGTGGTGGTGTGGTGGTGGTGGTGCAGGAGTGGTGGTGGTGTGGTGGTGGTGGTGCAGGAGTGGTGGTGGTGTGGTGGTGGTGGTGCAGGAGTGGTGGTGGTGTGGTGGTGGTGGTGCAGGAGTGGTGGTGGTGTGGTGGTGGTGGTGCAGGAGTGGTGGTGGTGTGGTGGTGGTGGTGCAGGAGTGGTGGTGGTGTGGTGGTGGTGGTGCAGGAGTGGTGGTGGTGTGGTGGTGGTGGTGCAGGAGTGGTGGTGGTGTGGTGGTGGTGGTGCAGGAGTGGTGGTGGTGGTGCAGGAGTGGTGGTGGTGTGGTGGTGGTGGTGCAGGAGTGGTGGTGGTGTGGTGGTGGTGGTGCAGGAGTGGTGGTGGTGTGGTGGTGGTGGTGCAGGAGTGGTGGTGGTGTGGTGGTGGTGGTGCAGGAGTGGTGGTGGTGGTGCAGGAGTGGTGGTGGTGGTGGTGGTGGTGCAGGAGTGGTGGTGGTGTGGTGGTGGTGGTGCAGGAGTGGTGGTGGTGTGGTGGTGGTGGAGCAGGAGTGGTGGTGTGTGGTGGTGGTGGTGCAGGAGTGGTGGTGGTGTGGTGGTGGTGGTGCAGGAGTGGTGGTGGTGTGGTGGTGGTGCAGGAGTGGTGGTGGTGTGGTGGTGGTGCAGGAGTGGTGGTGGTGTGGTGGTGGTGCAGGAGTGGTGGTGGTGTGGTGGTGGTGCAGGAGTGGTGGTGGTGTGGTGGTGCAGGAGTGGTGGTGGTGGTGCAGGAGTGGTGGTGGTGGTGCAGGAGTGGTGGTGGTGGTGCAGGAGTGGTGGTGGTGTGGTGGTGCAGGACTGGTGGTGGTGTGGTGGTGCAGGACTGGTGGTGGTGTGGTGGTGGTGGTGGTGCAGGAGTTGTTGTGGTGGTGGTGGTGCAGGAGTGGTGGTGGTGTGGTGGTGCAGGACTGGTGGTGGTGTGGTGGTGCAGGAGTTGTGGTGGTGGTGGTGGTGGTGCAGGAGTTGTGGTGGTGTGGTGGTGCAGGACTGGTGGTGGTGTGGTGGTGCAGGAGTTGTGGTGGTGGTGGTGGTGCAGGAGTTGTGGTGGTGTGGTGGTGCAGGAGTGGTGTGGTGGTGGTGCAGGAGTGGTGTGGTGGTGGTGGTGCAGGAGTGGTGTGGTGGTGCAGGAGTGGTGTGGTGGTGCAGGAGTGGTGTGGAGGTGCAGGAGTGGTGTGGTGGTGGTGGTGCAGGAGGGGTGGTGGTGCAGGAGTGGTGGTGGTGCAGGAGTGGTGGGGGTGCAGGAGTGGTGGTGGTGTGGTGGTGGTGGTGGTGCAGGAGTGGTGTGGTGGTGGTGGTGCAGGAGTGGTGTGGTGGTGGTGGTGCAGGAGTGGTGTGGTGGTGGTGGTGTGGTGGTGGTGGTGGTGCAGGAGTGGTGGTGGTGGTGGTGGTGCAGGAGTGGTGGTGGTGGTGGTGGTGGTGCAGGAGTGGTGGTGGTGGTGGTGGTGGTGCAGGAGTGGTGTGGTGGTGGTGGTGGTGCAGGAGTGGTGTTGTGGTGGTGGTGGTGCAGGAGTGGTGTGGTGGTGGTGGTGGTGCAGGAGTGGTGTGGTGGTGGTGGTGGTGCAGGAGTGGTGTGGTGGTGGTGGTGCAGGAGTGGTGTGGTGGTGGTGGTGCAGGAGTGGTGTGGTGGTGGTGGTGCAGGAGTGGTGTGGTGGTGGTGCAGGAGTGGTGTGGTGGTGGTGGTGCAAGAGTGGTGTGGTGGTGGTGGTGGTGCAAGAGTGGTGTGGTGGTGGTGGTGCAAGAGTGGTGTGGTGGTGGTGGTGCAAGAGTGGTGTGGTGGTGGTGGTGCAAGAGTGGTGTGGTGGTGGTGGTGCAAGAGTGGTGTGGTGGTGGTGGTGGTGCAAGAGTGGTGTGGTGGTGGTGGTGGTGCAAGAGTGGTGTGGTGGTGGTGGTGCAAGAGTGGTGTGGTGGTGGTGGTGCAAGAGTGGTGTGGTGGTGGTGGTGCAAGAGTGGTGTGGTGGTGGTGGTGCAAGAGTGGTGTGGTGCAAGAGTGGTGGTGGTGCAGGAGTGGTGCAGGAGTGGTGGTGGTGGTGCAGGAGTGGTGGTGGTGGTGCAGGAGTGGTGGTGGTGGTGTGGTGGTGCAGGAGTGGTGGTGTGGTGGTGCAGG
This sequence comes from Cherax quadricarinatus, assembly GCF_038502225.1. NCBI lineage: Eukaryota > Metazoa > Arthropoda > Malacostraca > Decapoda > Parastacidae > Cherax > Cherax quadricarinatus. The sequence continues at coordinate 810,161 of NC_091293.1, forward strand.
AGTGGTGGTGTGGTGGTGCAGGAGTGGTGGTGGTGGTGCAGGAGTGGTGGTGTGGTGGTGCAGGAGTGGTGGTGTGGTGGTGCAGGAGTGGTGGTGTGGTGGTGCAGGAGTGGTGTGGTGGTGGTGCAGGAGTGGTGTGGTGGTGGTGCAGGAGTGGTGTGGTGGTGGTGCAGGAGTGGTGTGGTGGTGGTGCAGGAGTGGTGGTCGTGCAGGAGTGGTGGTGCAGGAGTGGTGGTGTGGTGGTGCAGGAGTGGTGGTGGTGGTGTGGTGGTGGTGGTGCAGGAGTGGTGGTGGTGGTGCAGGAGTGGTGGTGGTGGTGCAGGAGTGGTGGTGGTGGTGCAGGAGTGGTGGTGCAGGAGTGGTGGTGGTGGTGGTGGTGCAGGAGTGGTGGTGGTGGTGCAGGAGTGGTGGTGTGGTGGTGCAGGAGTGGTGGTGTGGTGGTGCAGGAGTGGTGGTGTGGTGGTGCAGGAGTGGTGGTGTGGTGGTGCAGGAGTGGTGGTGTGGTGGTGCAGGAGTGGTGGTGGTGCAGGAGTGGTGGTGTGGTGGTGCAGGAGTGGTGGTGGTGCAGGAGTGGTGGTGGTGTGGTGGTGGTGGTGCAGGACTGGTGGTGGTGCAGGAGTGGTGGTGGTGCAGGACTGGTGTGGTGGTGGTGGTGCAGGAGTGGTGTGGTGGTGGTGGTGCAGGAGTGGTGTGGTGGTGGTGGTGCAGGAGTGGTGTGGTGGTGGTGGTGCAGGAGTGGTGTGGTGGTGGTGGTGCAGGAGTGGTGTGGTGGTGGTGGTGCAGGAGTGGTGTGGTGGTGGTGGTGCAGGAGTGGTGTGGTGGTGGTGGTGCAGGAGTGGTGTGGTGGTGGTGGTGCAGGAGTGGTGTGGTGGTGGTGGTGCAAGAGTGGTGTGGTGGTGGTGGTGCAAGAGTGGTGTGGTGGTGGTGGTGCAAGAGTGGTGTGGTGGTGGTGGTGCAAGAGTGGTGTGGTGGTGGTGGTGCAAGAGTGGTGTGGTGGTGGTGGTGCAAGAGTGGTGTGGTGGTGGTGGTGCAAGAGTGGTGTGGTGGTGGTGCAAGAGTGGTGCAGGAGTGGTGGTGGTGGTGCAGGAGTGGTGGTGTGGTGGTGCAGGAGTGGTGGTGTGGTGGTGCAGGAGTGGTGGTGTGGTGGTGCAGGAGTGGTGTGGTGGTGGTGCAGGAGTGGTGGTGTGGTGGTGCAGGAGTGGTGGTGTGGTGGTGCAGGAGTGGTGGTGGGGGGGTGCAGGAGTGGTGGTGTGGTGGTGCAGGAGTGGTGCAGGAGTGGTGGTGCAGGAGTGGTGGTGTGGTGGTGCAGGAGTGGTGGTGCAGGAGTGGTGGTGCAGGAGTGGTGGTGGTGGTGTGGTGGTGGTGGTGCAGGAGTGGTGGTGGTGGTGGTGTGGTGGTGGTGCAGGAGTGGTGGTGGTGCAGGAGTGGTGGTGGTGCAGGTGGGGTGGTGTGGTGGTGCAGGAGTGGTGGTGGTGGTGTGGTGGTGCAGGAGTGGTGGTGGTGGTGTGGTGGTGCAGGAGTGGTGGTGGTGGTGTGGTGGTGCAGGAGTGGTGGTGCAGGAGTGGTGGTGGTGGTGTGGTGGTGCAGGAGTGGTGGTGCAGGAGTGGTGGTGGTGTGGTGGTGGTGCAGGAGTGGTGGTGGTGGTGGTGGTGCAGGAGTGGTGGTGGTGGTGGTGCAGGAGTGGTGGTGGTGGTGGTGCAGGAGTGGTGGTGGTGGTGGTGCAGGAGTGGTGGTGGTGGTGGTGCAGGAGTGGTGGTGGTGGTGGTGCAGGAGTGGTGGTGGTGGTGCAGGAGTGGTGGTGGTGGTGCAGGAGTGGTGGTGGTGGTGCAGGAGTGGTGGTGCAGGTGCAGGAGTGGTGGTGCAGGAGTGGTGGTGGTGGTGCAGGAGTGGTGGTGAAGGAGTGGCGGTGCAGGAGTGGTGGTGAAGGAGTGGCGGTGCAGGAGTGGTGGTGAAGGAGTGGCGGTGCATGACTGGCTGGAGTTTCCGGCAGCCGGCATCATCAACCACAACCTCACAATATTACATCATCTTACTCATTAATATACACTACATCCATCTCCAATATTCATTATAACAGTACTTAACATTGTGGTGTAAGAGCTACATAGAACAAAGTATATGTTAGTGTAGCGGCGGCGGTGGTGGTGGTGGTGGGGGGGGGGGGGGAGTGTTGGCGTCGGTGATGGAGCACCCACCAACACTAGCCGGCCCACGCCACCCGTCATATTACAATATAAATGTAGAGTAAGTGAGTTAATGGCTCACCTTTGGGGAAGACACAGACGAAGACATAATTCCATCCTTCATCAGGTGCATGAAGGCGACCATCGACGAGTCTAACACCTCGCATACCACGACTCTCAGCATGGCGGTACTTTAGACCACAAGCACCGGGGAACTGCGCCACCAGTGTAGACAACAATAATGTGCCGTCATCCTCAGTAGGGATCTCGATGGGCTCATCATTCTCTTCTTCACACACTTGTATGTAACAACTCATGTTGACCATGCAGACAGCAACACTCACGGAGACACAACGCACCAACTGCACCACTGATGACGCCAACAATCATCGACTCTCTTCGGTTATTTTCGTTCTGTGACGTCACTGGCATTCGGCTTCCACAAACTTACACTATAGTTCTCTTTTATAATGAATATCTTTCTTTTATCAACCACATGATCGCATTTTTATATAATAGAATTTTAGATTCTTACTACTTATTTGTATATAAATATTGATGATGTCCTTTCAATTAGATATAAAATAATTATTCTTAATATTACTTTTTTCTATGTTAATAAATTATTTTGCCCTACCTACCTTAACGAAGAATAGTATGTTTTTACTGTGAATGCTTTTACTATTATATTTAAGGTTTTTAAGACTTAAAATAAGGCACAAACTAATATTGTATATCAAGTCTGGCCTACGTGACCAAACTAGATAGCTGTTTCCCAACACACTTCCTGGCATTAACTTCGTACAATGACAATTTGCTCCCTCTACTTTCTACTTAAATATTATGAATGAAATTATGAAAAAAAAAGAAAAAGAGGGAAAATTAAATATATATGAAGAGAGAAACAACCAACCCCAAGACTTGTAATGTAAATATAATATGAAGTGTTAGCCAGGATAAACGAAGGCGGTGTACTAGGTGGTGCCCTGGTGGACACACTTTACAAATGACTGTAACTCTTACTTACTGTGCTCGTCCTCACACGCTCCTCCTCCTTACTTATTCAAGGCCAGTAACACATAATTTCTTGGGGATCTTTAATGTATTGCGAAAATAGTATTGGTCATAGTTGTTGTTAGGTCATAGTGATGGTAAGTGCCGGGGTATAGTAAGTAAGTAAGTAAGTTTATTCAGGTATTCACAAATACAGTTACATAGAATTATCATATATAGCAGCATATGTTTAGAGAACCTAGGATAACCCAAAAAAGTCAGACAGAGTGACTTATTTCCATTGGGGTCCTTTTACCTTATTATTATAGTATAAAGGTTATAATATTTTCTTATTGTTCTACAATGAAGATAACATCTTATTATCATACTAAAAAGACTATCTGCGACACCAAGGTCATTAAGAATCTACAATACGAGGGTCATTACAAGGAATAAGGTAAAAAATTTACACGTATGTTAGCTAAAAAATAGAAAATCATTCCCCTCCCTTTCTGTAGCTACATTCATCAGACACCTTTTGGCAGTCTTCTTGAACTGGTTCAAGCTATGACTGGCCTTGACATTTGTGGGTAGTCTGTTCCATTCCTTTATTGCTGTACAATAAAAGGTGTTTGAAGCCTGGCCACTGACTGTGGGTACTACAAAGTTGTGCTCTCTCCCCCTAGTTCTATGATTGCTTTGGTTCCCAGCCTTGACAAAATTGACAGCAAGATATTCTGGACATTGCTTGTGAGCAATTTTATAAACATGATTTAGCTTCAGTTGTTTTACTCTGTCTTCAACATTCAGCATATCCAACTGCTGTAATTCATCCTGGCCTACATGTTCTCTTGGTCCCAGCCCCAGGATGAATCTTACGATTTTGTTCTGGGTGATTTGCAGTCTATCTTTCAGTTTTTTTGTCAAGGCAGAGTACCAAGAAGAGCAAGCGTAATCCATATGGCATTGTATAAGGGCTAGACATAGAGTCCTGCGAGCCTCAGTAGGTAGACACTGTGCTTGTCTATACAGGAACTTCAGTCTGGCATTCACTTTCTTTACTACACTGTTCCCTATCAATTCTCCTGACATGCATGGGTCAAAGGGGATTCCCAAATATTTTACTGATGAAACCAAAGTGATGGGCTCCCCATTACATTGAACATTAAAATTATTTACCCTTCTCAGTTTATGTTTCGTGCCAAAGAGAATGGCTTCAGTTTTCCCTAGGTGTAATGATAGTTTGTTGTCTACTAACCATTTGCTGCAGGACTCCAGTTCCAGTGTTAAAACATTAGCAATATCTTGTGGGTCTTTACCTGACACTAACAGAGCACTGTCATCTGCATACAGTAGGAGTTTGCACTTGACACTGATAGGCATATCATTGACATAACATAAGAATAATAAGGGACCCAGAATACTACCTTGGGGAACTCCACATGTTATCGGCAGGGGTTCTGATTCTGTTTTGTTGATTTTGACTATTTGTCTCCTGTTGCTAAGGTAGGACTTAAACCAGTCTACAGAACCTATACCGATAGTTTGAAGTTTATTACATAATATATTGTGGTTGACAGTATCGAAGGCCTTTTGCAGGTCTAAGGTTACCATGCCTATGAGGTTCCCCTTTGACATTTCAGTTCTCAGGTAATCCATCAGATTAATAAGGGAGGTGTCGGTTGAGTAGGATCTTCTAAAGCCCGATTGATAGCTATGGAGAATGTTGTTGTCATTAAGGTACTTAACTACTTGAGAATACACCGCCCTCTCTAGAATTTTAGATATTATACTGAGTATACTAACAGGTCTATAGTTGCTTACATCAGACCTACTATTTTTCTTGAAGATAGGAGTAACTCTGGCCTCCTTGAACCCCTCCGGTACTGTATTAGTGGTGACTGATAGATTTATTATGTGAGCAATAGGGATTGACAGTTCAGAAGCACCATCTTTTAGGAACTTAGATGGAATGTTATCAGGGCCTGTGCTCTTAGTTGGGTTTAACCTGCTTAGTTCTTTTTGAATAAAGTCATGAGATACACTTACTAGTTGACAACTGTTTGGGGTTACCCCTTTATTGGTATAGTATGTTTGAAACTTATCAGAGTCTGTGTTAAAGGTATTTGATGCAGCTGGTAGTTTACTTACTAGTGTTGATGCAACAGATGTGTAGTATGAATTAAAGCAATTTGCCACCTTAGATGTTTCGTGGCATACCTCATTATCGATAGTGAGTACTATGTTAGACCTATCTACTGGCTTATGGCTATACCCCAACTGTTTTAGTTGTTGCCAGAGCTTTCTGGGGTTATGCTTATACTCTTCAATTTTTGAGCAGTAGTGCTTTGCCTTTGCTCCTTTTATAAGTCTCTGTACTCTGTTCCTCACCCTTTGGAATTCATTTAGTGCTGCAATATCCTGTCTGTTTGCTTTAAATCTTTTTAGCAGCTGGTCTCTGAATTTCATATTATCTAATATCTCAGTATTCATCCAGGGTTCAGTTCTTCGTTTAATCCTAACCTCTTTAACTGGTGCAATATTATCAAGGATGGTAGTGAACATTGTTTTGAATTTTTCCCAGGCATCGTTTACGTCCGTGCAACTTGTTATCTCAGTCCAGTCACAATTGTGTAGCCTATTTACCAGTGTTTCTTTACTGTAGTTTCTAGTTGACCTCATTTTTATTGTCCTGTGTAGGCCTATCCTATCCCTAGTTATTTTCCTGGTGCAGTAAATGATGAAATGATCACTAAGACCTGTGGTAATGACGCCTGACTGACTAATGTTCTCAGCGCGGTTACAAAGTATGTGGTCAATTAGGGTGGCTGAGGACTGTGTGATCCGGGTTGGAGTATTAATAAGTTGAGTGTAACTATTTAATCCTAGAATTTGCTTATACCTTTTGCATAGCCCGTTATTTTGCTGCTGAAAACAGATATTGAAGTCGCCCAGTATTATTGTCTCGCAATTGTTTTCAACTCCGGACAAGACTCTGGAAAAGTCTTCTAAGAACTGGTCCTGGGTAGGAGGGCGGTAACTAGTTCCTACTAAGATGGGTTTGGTCTTAGGAAGCAGCACTTCAAACCATAGAATCTCCAGTTTATTGTTATTTAAATCAGGTCTTGGGTTGTAAGCTAAGTCATTTCTAATGTAGGCACATACTCCACCACCCTTTCTGTTCCTATCTAAGCGTTTTATATTGTAACCATCTATTTTGACCTCGTCGTCAGTCACCGTATCATCCAACCAAGATTCAGAGATGGTTATAACTGCCGCCCTAATTTTGTTAGCTAGAATCCTAATCTCTGCCAATTTAGGAAGAAGTGATCTTGCATTGACATGAATAAAGTGAAGGGCTGTTTTCATAAAACAATCATAATCATCAATATATGGCAATGGGTCATTTGTATTAAAATTTGGTAAATCAATGTCATCACTGCTAAAGGGTAACTGTGCCAAAGTGCATTTGTTACACACAAAATGAATTCTGGCACCGTTGCTATAATTGTACATACATCCATCATGCACCCACCCCTTACACATTTTACATAAGGTGCCTTTTCTGTTTTTCATGCGTGCTTTAGTACAGTGTATGCACCTGTTTGGTAGTGTTTGAGATAATAATGGCTGTATTGTCTCACATTGACCTATGTATGCATTACATATGGAGTTAAGGTTATCATTCCTAGCTGCTAGACCGTCATTATTGCCGTCATTTATCTGTCTGTTTTGCCTCTGCACAATAGTTTGTGGTCCTGGATTAATTTGGATATCACCACTAAGAGTGCTACAATAAGAGCTGTGTGCCATTGTTTTTGTTTAGGTATGCGGTGTTGCCATACCTTGCGGCGATAGTGACATTTACTTTTCTGGTAGGATGGCAACTGTTGGGCTTTTACTGTCCAGGGCGCTGTTACTCCATTCACCTTTTCCAACCCCCATGACTGATTTCTTTCTTCATGGAATTGAAGAAGAAATATAAATATAATTATGGCAGCCTGTACCCCCCTAATGCCTGCCATTTTCACTCTTCGCTCTTTTACTCATATACAATAATATTTATTTCTCTTTTCCAGTCCCTAGTACACTTAGTATCTGCTTTAGCAATCACCACTGAATTACTAGTAAAATTTCCTCTTCAAAAATCCTCTTCACTGCTCACTTTTCCCTTAACTTCACAGAACCCTTACAACTAACCCCTTAATACACACTCCCCTTCCCATTTCCCTTCACAGTCTGGCTTCCCCAATTAACTTCTAACTCCTTTCCATTCTGGTAGATCAGAAAGGTTTAATCCATGGTTTTATCCTTCCAAATCCCCCTCAGTTCCATTTATCGGGGGTTGTGTGGTGTTGTTGACTGCCTGACCTGTTTTGCTGACTCAGCCATTTTTAAAACACTGAGGGAAGTAAACGCCACCTACAACCTGACTTTCCTTGAGTTTATAGATATATTTGGCTTTTTCTGCTATGATTCTCTGAGGGCAAATTTTTATTTAAGGTTTTGTACATATAAATACACGTATGCTGCTATGTGTGATAATTTATATAACTATTTGTCTACTTGTACCTGAATAAACTTGCATAATATTTTTTTTACTATGGTCTTGATAACATAAGTATTAAAAGTACTGGAAAAGTACACTAGAGATATAATGTAAGTGATGTGGGTAGACTTGTGGGGTCACAACTAGTGTACAACAAAATACAAATATTTATTTTAAAATTACTGTATAAAATATAGAGTACTCTGAAGGCCCAGGAGATGCATTTCGGGCGAAAAATACTCTAGTTCAAATTAAGATTTATTTGTATATTTGTGGAATTAATACATGGTATTAATGATCTTATCAATATAAAATATACAAAAATTGTATTAAAACGCCATTGGAAACAAGTCACTCTTGACTTTTATGGTCATCCTGGGTAATTTGTACTATGCAGAATAATTGTGCTTATGTGTACCTGTGCCTAAATAAACTTAATACAGGACAATATGATGCAGTATAAATTCAATGAAAATTTTTATAGCTGACATGGACATAGACAAAACTGTAAGATAATTAGTACAAGTCATATCTAAAAGGGAAGTGAAGCATTACTTAACACTTTCAGGGTCGAGAGGCCCTGTCCTAAACTGTTCTCAGGGTTGAAATTTTTTCAGAATTTTTTTTTCATGTGAAATGATAGAGAATCTTTTCCCGGTCATAATGACACCAAAATTATGAAATTTGATGGAAAACTTATGGAATTATGCTCTCGCGGCTGTATAGCCTTTGTGGCTTAGCGCTTCTTTTTTATTATAATAATAATATGCTCTCGCGAAGTTAGCGATCTCGACGATGTTTACGCATCGGCGATTTCGCCCACTTTGAGCCCTATTTTCGGCCAATTCCACTGTACTAGTCGACAAAAATCATAACTATTTCACTAGAACTCCATTTTATCTATCGAATGAGTACAAGAAACCACCCATTTACCGATTTAACCTTCCAATAGTGGTCAGAAATTAGCAATTTTGCCAATTTCACACAAATTTCAAAAGATGCCAATTTCTAAATAGGGTCCAGAATAAATAAGAAAGACATTCCTGGCACTAAAATAACATTTCCTCTGTTCATTAGTCACTTCCTCAGGCGCCTATTACATTTCTTTTGCTTTCCACTTTGAATTTTTATTCTCACAAAAAATAGAAGATTTACTGTTATGCAGACTACTACAGTAGTGTAAAAATGGTATAAATAATATCAGCGCACTTGTGAAAGAATATTAGACTCGCCAGTTGACATGTATTGGACGCTTGGCATGATTTCTTTACTTTTGAACTTTGGCAAAAATCGAACATTTCTGCTACTTTGAGCTCAATTTCAAGGTACTTTTCATTGTGAAACCAATCAAAATCATCTCAGTTTCTGTAATATGTCTTCCATTCTAGGAAATCTAGAAATACAACCATAAATACTATACAAAAATACAGTGCAAAGTCGCTGTTTTATCCAAAAACACGGTCATTTTTTTTTTCCTCATGCACTGTGTGCTGCAGAATTTTTTTTATACTGCACACACTGACCACATACACCCATTCTTTCGTATGTAGTCCTTCCAGCTTTCTCTCGCTAGATCTGAAGGTGCTAGAATTTAGGCGTTCTAGTACGTCAATAACCCTGGTGCGTAAGCCGTACTAGTACGTCGGACCCCCTGAAAGGGCTAAATGAGGAAAGTTCATTTTATATACGAGTAAATTGAGTTATGAGCTAGCTCTTGGAACAAATTAAACTCGTAAGTCAAGATTCCACTGTATATATTTATACATCATAGGGACATTAACATGGGCCCCTACTGTGACCACAAATGTAAGCTTTTATTCATATTCATATATTTTATTTGGACATGATACATAGTTGTACAAGGAATTATAGTAGTTGGGTGCACATACCAAAAGCCCCTTGTATGCAGAGCATTATGGGCAGGCTTAAAATTAACTTAAAATTAACAAGCAATGAAAGGTTGTGTTAAAAATTACAGTAAACAATTTACAATATGAATTACAGTTTAGTATTTGAAACTATGAAATTTGAGCACATCAATACTGAATTTGTCATATTACAATGTATAACAAAAGATGATCAGTTTGCTATATGTTGTCTTGAAGTTTTAAGACGTAAGTAATTGGGAGAATTATTGATAATGTAAAATACTGTGTTGATTATTTAGTCCTGGGCAAATAAGTGGTTCTTTAGAAGAGTCTTAAATTGATTTTCAGGCCTGGTTACTTTAGTATGTTCTGGTAATGAATTCCAGATTTTGGGGCCCTTTATGTGCATAGAGTTTTTACAGTGTGATACGGACACGGGGTACATCAAAATGAGATCTGTGTCTTGTGTTGTGGTCGTGTCTCCTATTAAGGTTGGTAAGGGAAAGTTTGAATGGAGGGTTTATGTTTACATGTATTGTTCTATGTATGCAGTAGGCACATGAATAAGTGTGGATGTTCTTTATGGTGAGCAAATTTAGACTACTGAATAGAGGTGGAGTATGCTGTTGTGAGTGGGAATTTATCATCATTTTGATTGCAGCCTTTTGCTGGGTTATTAGTGGCCTTAGGTGATTTAATGTTGTTGATCCCCATGCACAAATTCCATAAGTGAGATAAGGGTAGATGAGTGAGTGATACAGTGCAAGGAGAGCTGATTGTGGAACATAGTACCGTATCTTTGATAGTATCCCTACTGTCTTAGAGATTTTCTTGGAAATTTGTTGTATATGTGTTTGGAATTTGAGGCTACTGTCTAGGTGGATTCCTAGGAATTTTCCCTCTGTGAGTCTTGTGATGGGTGATCCATTTAGTGTTATGTTAAGTGGAACATTTGCAGCTCTGGTTTGAAACTGAATGAAATAGGTTTTGTCAGTATTTAGGGTAAGTTTATTCGTCGTCATCCAGGTAGATATTTTCTGCAGTTCAGCATTGACAGTGTTGGCAAGTATGACTGGGTTTGGGTGTGAGAAGACGTATGTAGTGTCATCTGCAAATAATATGGGTTTGAGTAGCTGTGATGCATTTGGTAGGTCATTGATGTAGATGAGAGAGTGGTGGTCCTAGGACACTTCCCTGTGGGACTCCTACTGTGATTGGTTGTGTGGAAGAGTTTGCACCATTTATGTACACGTATTGGCTTCTGTTACTAAGGTATGACTAGGTAGTTAAGGAAATGGCCTCTTATACCATAGTGTGTTAATTTAGTGTGCAGCAATTCATGGTCGACTCTGTCAAAAGCTTTACGTAAGTCAATGAAAATTCCCAGTGGGACTTCTTTCTTCTCAAGTGCGGTATATATTAGCTCCAGCATGTGTATAATAGCATCATTTGTGCTTTTATTATTCCTGAATCCAAACTGACTGGGATTTAGTGTGTTGTATGAGATGAGGTAGGAATAGGTTTGTGTATGAATTAATTTTTCAAAGATTTTAGAGAGTAGTGGTAAGTTAGAAATTGGTCTATAGTTATTCAAGTCGGCTTGATCACCTTCTTTGTGGATCGGGGTAACCTTCGCTATTTTGAGGACTGCCAGGAAGGTGGACGATTCAATGGATTTGTTAAAGAGTGTTGCAATAATTAGTGACAGTACTTGCGAAGCTTTTTCGTACATAAAAGCAGGCAAGTTGTTTATATCGCCTGCCTTGTTCTTAACCCTTTGACTGTTTCGGTCATGTATATACATCTTATGAGCCACTGTGTTTGACGTATATATACTAATAAATTCTAGCGGCTTCAGATCAAGGAGAGAGCTGGTAGGCCCACATGTGAGAGAATGGGTCTGTGTGGTCATTGTGCACCTGTCAGCATAGTTGCTGATCCCTTACATGTGTTGTATAGCTTATCTGAGTATCATAGTACCATCCATATGTTTTATATACTATATGATACCTTACTAGGCCTAGTGACTGTATGACATCACGGGATGTGGCATGAGTGAGTGGAAGGCGCTACCTCACTCTCAGTCCATGCATAGGTCTACCAGGCAACACATGGCAGGTTGGGCTCCCCTTTCTCACATTCTGCAATATATTGTTACCATCCAACAAGTGTGTATATCTTCAACCCTCGTTATCTCCTTTCGAACCCCACGACAAATGGTGACAGCGGTGTGGGCGTAAAATTGATAATTACGCCGATGCACGGAGATAAATTCTCTCAGCCGACGACGGGCATTTTGTGTAGCCAGTAGGCCGACCTAGCCAAGCAGCTACCCCAAGCAAGCATTGACCAGCCTATTGCTTCCTACTTCTGGTCAGTCTCTGTGTATTAGCATTTTATTTGCTTATTTGCATTACTTCCAAGGGGTTGACCCGGGTTTGCAAAGTAAGCCAAGCCACCAAGCCAGTCTGGGGGGGGGGGAGTCCAGCCTAACCTTACACCATCCAGCCTTGCCTGCCAAGCCAGCTTTCCACCCCTGCTGTGCTCATCGTTACAAGTTATCAAGCCAGTCTGTGTGAAGGGTTAAGCCAAGCCAGCCAGCAACTAACCCAAGTGTCTTAACCCAGTACTGAAGCAAGCCACGTGGGTACAGTCTTCTTCACCGTTTTGTGCTTCTCGTTCTAGCTATTCTGAGTGCTTTATCATCCCTGTGGTGTTGTGGTATTTTGTGGATTTGTGTTTAAGCCAGTCCGTCTTAGAATATCTTCGTGCCTAGTGCGGGTGTCCCCAGTGTGGCTTACGCCGTTCATCCCATAGGCCCAGTCACCACGCAGTGTCTCACCACAGCGCTGCCTCAACCACCCACCTCACCCACTACCACTGTTTTTGTACCCTTATTACGGGTTCTAGCATCATATTTTTATGGACCACATAGGGGGTCAAGAGCCAAGTGTGTTCCTTCGTCAGATGCGCCATCGTAAAAGCCTCCTGTGTGAGTTCATTGTTGATTTAAGCGCAAATTCTTCGATCACGTGTGGAGAGTAGTCAAGAACTCCGCAAATCACGAGTCTCCACCACTACCATCCACCTCATTCTACAACGTCGCTACAGTGTTAATGAATATTTTTTCATAGTCATTTGTGAGTGTTGAGACTTTTTTTTTTTTTTTTTTTTTCCAGTGATTTCTTAGTGACATTCAGTGACTCTTGATTAGACTCAGTGTTCATTATCTACTGCTTGCAATTTTTTTTTTTTTTTTGCTCTTTCTTCAGTGTTAATTTTCGTACTTTATTTTATGTCTGTTGTGTTGTGCTTCTTTTTTTTATATCTACTTGATGTAAGTACTTTAATGTTTTTTCCTTGTTGTGTGCAGTATATAAGCAGTATAACCTTGTGTTTACACTTCACAATTATCTTGTGTTCACAGTATTGTGTTCCTTGTCTAGTAATTTATACAGTGAAGTAATTCAGTAACTTGTTACCTTATATTCTGCATCACAACTCATTGTTGTCTCGGTTATTTTTTTTTCTCCCAGCATTTGTGTATTCTTGCTGTTTTTGTTTTCATTCATTTGCTATTTTTTTTCTTGTGTGTGTTCAACATTCTTGTTACATTTTTTCATTTAGCCAGTGTCTGATTTGTCTTATCTCCACAGACAATAGTGTCATTATTTTGTTGAAGCAAGACAATTATTTTCCAATTTTTCACACCCCAAGCTTCATTACAAGAAAATTCTCATAGTATTGTGCATATATTGATGTGTTATTTTTCCTGCATCACTGTAAGTGTTAATTGTTTCCCTTGTTTTATGTTTTTTTTTTTTTCCTCTCTTATTTTCATATTTCATTGAACAAATTCACTCTTAGTGCAATTTTTAAGTTCTTCTTTTAAAGTAAATCATTCTTTCGCTTGTTCAGTAAGTGTTGTTTAAGCTGCAAATAAGAGTTAGTGTTCAATCAGTTCATTCCTTGATAATATTTTTTTTGTTGCTTTTGTAAACTGTATTTTCTTGTGTAATGTTTTTTTTATTGCAACATTGACTCATTTTACAATAATTCTTGTGTAACATTGTGCTGCCATTCATTTTTTTTTTCTTTCAGAAAATTTTATGTAGTGTTGTGCAGTACAGTGGAACCTCAAATATCGAACTTTCTTTGGTCCAGAAGGCTGTTCGAGTGCCTTTACTGAATGAATTTATTCCCATCAGGAATAATGTAAATTAGATTAGTCCATTTCAGACCCTCAAAACTACACTTATAAAAGCACTTACAAAAATACACTTACATAATTGGTCGTGTTGGGAGCAGTTCGATTTTTGAGGTTCCACTGTACTTTTGATTAGTAATTGTTATTTGCAATATTGCTACAGTTTATTTCAGTGCAGTTTCAAATGCTCTGTTCTGTGCATAATATTTTATTCTTTGTGTGTCATTTTATTTTATTTTTAGTGAATTGTTTTCCCAGTTTGTTTTAACCCTTTGACTGTCGCGGCCATATATATATGTCTTACGAGGTACCATGTTTGACGTATATATACTCATAAATTCTAGTGGCTTCAAATCGTAAGAACATAAGAAAGGAGAAACACTGCGGCAGGCCTGTTGGCCCATACTAGGCAGATCCTATACAATTCATCCAACAAACAAAACATTTGACCAACCTAATTTTCAATGCTACCCAAGAAATAAGCTCTGATGTGCAAGTCCCACTCAAATCCAACCCCTCTCACTCATGTACTTATCCAACCTAAATTTGAAACTACCCAAAGTCCTAGCCTCAATAACCCAACTAGGTAGGCTGTTCCACTCATCAACTACCCTATTTCCAAACCAATACTTTCCTGTGTCCTTTCTAAATCTAAACTTATCTAATTTAAATCCATTACTGCGGGTTCTCTCTTGGAGAGATATCCTCAAGACCTTATTAATATCCCCTTTATTAATACCTATCTTCCACTTATACACTTCGATCAGGTCTCCCCTCATTCTTCGTCTAACAAGTGAATGTAACTTAAGAGTCTTCAATCTTTCTTCATAAGGAAGATTTCTAATGCTATGTATTAATTTAGTCATCCTACGCTGAATGTTTTCTAACGAATTTATGTCCATTCTGTAATATGGAGACCAGAATTGAGCTGCATAATCTAGGTGAGGCCTTACTAATGATGTATAAAGCTGCAGTATGACCTCTGGACTTCTGTTGCTTACACTTCTTGATATAAATCCCAATATTCTATTTGCCTTATTACGTACGCTTAGGCATTGCTGTCTTGGTTTAACCCTTTGACTGTTTCAGGCCCCTTTCTGAAACTGTCATTCTATGTCGCTAAATTTTTGAAAAAAAAAATAATTTTTTCTTATGAAATGATAGAGAATCTTTTCCCGATGGTAATGACACCAAAAGTTCGAAATTTGGTCGAAAACTCATGGAATTACGCTCCCGCAAAGTTAGCGGTCTCGGCGACATATGCGTATCGGCGATTTCGCCAACTTTGAGCCCTATTTTCAGCCAATTCCTTTGTGCCAGTTGACCAAACTCATAGCTATTTCTTTAGAACTCCATTTTATCTATCAGCTGAGTACAAGAAACCTTCCATTTACCAATTTGGACTACCCAATATTGTGGTCAGAAATTGGCAATTTGGCCAATTTCATGCAAACTAAAAAAGATGCCAATTTCAAAATAGGGTCCAGAATAAACAAGGTAGACATTCTTGGCACTAAAATAACATATCCTCTGTTCATTAGTCACATCTCTAGGCCCCTCTTATATTATTATTGCTTTCTATTTTGATTTTTTATTCATACAAAAAAATACAAAATTTACTGTTATGCAGACTACTGCATTATTGTAAAAATGGTATAAATAATATCAGTGCACTAGTGAAAGAATATTAAACTCCCCAGTTGACGTGTATTGGACGTGTGGTGTGATTTGTTTACTCCTGAACATTGGTAAAAATCGAACATTTCCGCTACTTTGAGCTCAGTTTCAAGGAGGTTTTCATCTTCAAAGTAATGAAAATCATCTCTATTTCTGTAATATGTTTTCCATTTTGTCACCTAAGACCATGAAAACGCAAATACATCGATAAATACTATACGAAAATACACCTCAAAGTCGGCGTTTTAATCCAAAAAAACGATCAGTTTTTTTCTTATTACGCACTGTGTGCTGCAGGATTTTTTTTATTTGGTGCACACTGATCACACAGACCCATTCTCTCACATGTGGGCCTACCAGCTTTCTTCCGCTTGATTTGAAGCCGCTAGAATTATTGAGTATATATGTATGTATGTATGTCTGTATGTATGCTAAAATTTCTAAATAAATAAATAAATAAATACGTCTGAAACACTGGCTCGTAAGACATATATATACGACCAAAACAGTCAAAGGGTTAAAGTTGCTTGCTGCTCACCATAACCCCCAAGTCCTTTTTGCAATCTGTATGGCTAAGTTCTACATCTTTTAACTTACAAGTGCTAGGGTTATGGACACTCCCGAGCTTCAGAACCTTGCATTTATCTACATTGAACTGCATCGGTCACTTTTCTGACCAAGAATATAGTTTGTTTAAATCCTCCTGAAGTTCCCTAACGTCTACGTTTGAATCAGTTATCCTACCTATGTTTGTGTCATTGGCGAATTTGCTCATATCACTAGTAATTCCCTCGTCAAGATCATTGATATATATTATAAACAACAACGGGCCCAAGACTGATCCCTGTGGAACGCCACTTGTTACAGATCCCCACTCGGATTTAACCCCATTTATGGACACACTCTGCTTCCTGTCTGTGAGCCATGACTCGATCCACGAGAGCACTTTTCCCCCAATGCCATGAGCTGCCACTTTCTTTAACAGTCTTTGGTGCAGAACTCTATCAAAAGCCTTACTAAAATCTAAGTAAATAATATCAAATTCTTTATCGTGGTCAACAGCCTCAAAAGCTTTACTGAAGAAAGTTAATAAATTTGTTAGATAAGACCGGCCCCTTGTGAATCCATGCTGAGTATCATTAATCAAGCTATGCTTACCGAGATGGCTTCTTATAATCTCAGCTATAATTGACTCTAGTAGTTTGCCTACAATTGAGGTCAGGCTTATTGGGCGGTAATTTGATGGTAACGACTTGTTCCCTGTTTTAAAAATAGGAATTACATTAGCCATCTTCCACATATCAGACACTACACCTGTTTGAAGAGATAAATTAAAAATATTAGTTAATGGTTCACAGAGTTCCATTTTGCATTCCTTAAGAACCCTTGAAAAAAACCTCATCAGGACCCGGTGACTTATTTTGCTTCAGTCGGTCTATCTGCTTCACAACCATTTCACTAGTGACTGTGATGTTACATAATTTATCTTCTTCTGGCCCACTGTAAAAATTAATTACTGGAATATTGTTAGCGTCTTCCTGTGTAAAAACCGAGAGAAAATAATTATTTAAAATTGAGCACATTTCATTCTCTTTGTCAGTAAGATGCCCATAGTTATTTTTAAGGGGACCTATCTTATCTCTAACTTTTGTTCTATAGACCTGGGAAAAACTTTTTGGGTTAGTTTTAGACTCCCTAGCAACTTTAATTTCATAGTCTCTTTTAGCTTTTCTTATCCCCTTTTTAATGTCCCTCTTAATGTCAATATACTGATTCATAAGATGACCCTCACCTCTTTTGATACGCCTATAAATTCCTTTCTTATGCCCTAGTAGATATTTCAGCCTATTATTCATCCATTTTGGGTCATTTCTATTTGATCTAATTTCTTTATACGGGATAAACGTTCTTTGAGCCTCATGTATAGTGTTCAGAAAACTGTAGTTGATAGCTGTCTTCGTTACCCCATTCAACAGATGCTAAGTGTTCTCTAAGCCCATCGTAATCTGCTAAGCGAAAATCTTTGACTGTTACCGAGTTATCCCTACTATCGTACTTCCATTCAATGCTAAATGTAATTTATTTGTGGTCGCTAGCACCCAGTTCCTCTGAAATTTCTAAATTATTAACAAGGGATTCATTGTTTGCCAGAACTAAGTCAAGCAGGTTATTACCCCTTGTAGGTTCTGTCACAAACTGCTTCAAAAAACAATCCTGAACTACTTCTAAAAAGTTGTATCATTCTAAATTCCCAGTCAAGAAATTCCAATCAATATGACTCAAGTTAAAGTCTCCTAGAATTACTACATTATCGTGCCTTATGGCCCCAACAATTTCCTCCCATAGTAGTCTCCCCTGGTCCCTATCTAATTTTGGGGGACGGTGTATCACACCTAAAATTAATTTTACATGCCCGTCTGAAAATTCCATCCAAACAGACTGTAAGTGTTACTTCAGACTTAATACCCGTTTTTATGCAACAGTTCAAATGATCTCGGACATACAGTGCCACCCCACCTCCCTTCCTGACACTTCTATCTACTTGGAACAATTTAAAACCCTGAATGTGACATTCTGCAGGCATGTCCCGACTTTTTGAATTAAACCACGTCTCAGTTATGGCAAATACATCAATGTTACCTGCACTAGCAACTAGTCTCAACTCGTCCATCTTATTCCTAGCACTGCTACTATTTCTGTAATATATATTTAAAGACCCTCCTCTCTCTTTACCCTTCCTGCTCCTTTCTGTTATTCCACTAAACCTATTACTGTCCTTGTCAATTAGTGCCACTGGCTTTCCAATATCCACCTCATTTTGCCTATTACTAGTTCTCCTAGTACTCATAGTACTACACTGCGACTTCACTGTTTTCCCGCCAAAACCCATACCACTAACTATTCCTAGTTTAAAGACCTAACAGCTCCCTCCACTGCGTTGGCCAGTGCTCCCACCCCAGACCTAGATAAGTGAACCCCATCCCTGGCTTATATGTCATTTCTGCCATAGAAGAGGTCCCAGTTGTCAATGAATGTTGCCGCATTTTCCTTACAGTATTTGTCCAGCCAGCAATTGACACCAATTGCTCTGGACAACCATTCATTTCCAACTCCTCTCCTTGGCAAAATGCCACATGTGACAGGTTTCCCACCCTTCCTCCTAATTATCTCTATAGCTGACCTATACCTGCTAATCAGGTTCTCACTCCTACGTCTGCCAACATCGTTGCCTCCAGCACTGAGACAGATAATAGGATTGCTCCCATTACCTCTCATGATGTCATCCAGACAGCTAACAATATCCTTCATCCCAGCCCCAGGAAAGCAAACCCTCTGTCTCCTACTCCTGTCCTTCAAGCAGAACGCCCTATCCATATACCTAACTTGGCTATCCCCAACAATAACAATATTCTTACCTTCCTTGGTGTCGTTCGTCGTGACGTTCCCAGTAGTCGACTCACAGTCGTCGGGTAGCACTGAGAATGTATTAGATGTTTCCACAACAGTTTCCACGGCAGTCTCTTTCTTCTTCATCGTTTCTACCTTTCCATTCGTCTTCTTGATCGTCAACTTCGTTCCCTGCTGACCAGTTTCCTTTCTTGACCTTAGGACTCAAAACAGGAGGACTACAGTGGACCCCCGCATAGCGACCTTAATCCGTGCAAGAGGGCTGGCTGTTATGCAAAATGTTCGGTATGTGAATGAATTTTCCCCATAAGAAATAATGGAAATAAAATTAATCCGTGCAAGACACCCAAAAGTATGAAAAAAATTTTTTTTTACCACATGAAATGTTAATTTTAGTACACACAAACTGAAAAATGCATGCACAATTACATGACACTTACTTTTATTGAAGATCTGGTGATGATTGATGGGATGGGAGGAGGGGAGAGAGAGTGTTAGTGTTTAGAAGGGGAATCCCCTTCCATTAAGACTTGAGGTGTCGAGTCCTTTTCTGGGGTTACTTCCCTTCTTCTTTTAATGCCACTAGGACCAGCTTCAGAGTCACTGGACTTCTTTCGCACAACATATCTGTCCATAGTGGCCTGTACCTCTCGTTCCTTTATGATTTGTCTAAAGTGGTTCACAACATTGTCATTGTAACAGTCACCAGCACGGCTTGCAATAGCTGTGTGAGGGTGATTTTCATCAAAAAAGGTTTGCACTTCAAGCCATTTTGCACACATTTCCTTAATCTTTGAAGTAGGCAATTCCTTCAATTTCTCTCTCCCCTCCTTTGAACCAGTTTCCCCAGGTCTGGCCTCTTGCTCTTGAAGTTGATCTATCAGCTCATCAGTGGTTAGTTCTTCATTGTCCTCCTCCACCAACTCTTCCACATCCTCCCCACTAACCTCCAACCCCAAGGACTTCCCCAATGCCACAATTGATTCCTCAATTGGTATACTCCTCTCAGGGTTAGCCTCAAACCCTTCAAAATCCCTTTTGTCTACACATTCTGGCCACAGTTTCTTCCAAGCAGAGTTCAAGGTCTTCTTAGTCACTCCCTCCCAAGCCTTACCTATAAGGTTTATACAATTGAGGATATTAAAGTGATCTCTCCAAAACTCTCTTAGAGTCAGTTGAGTTTCTGAGGTCACTACAAAGCACCTTTCAAACAGAGCTTTTGTGTACAGTTTTTTGAAGTTTGCAATAACCTGCTGGTCCATGGGCTGCAGGAGAGGAGTGGTATTAGGAGGCAAAAACTTCACCTTAATGAAGCTCATGTCCCCATAAAGTCGCTCTGCCACGTCTGTAGGATGACCAGGGGCATTGTCTAACACCAGGAGGCACTTAAGTTCTAATTTCTTTTCAGTTAGGTAATCTTTGACATTGGGGGCAAATGCATGGTGTAACCAGTTATAGAAAAAGTCCCTAGTGACCCATGCCTTACTGTTTGATCTCCACAGCACACACAAATTATCCTTGAGGACATTCTTTTGCCTGAACGCTCTGGGAGTTTCAGAGTGATACACTAATAAAGGCTTAACTTTGCAATCACCACTAGCATTGGCACACATCAACAAAGTAAGCCTGTCTTTCATAGGCTTATGTCCTGGGAGTGCCTTTTCCTCCTGAGTAATGTAGGTCCTGCTTGGCATTTTCTTCCAGAACAGGCCTGTTTCATCACAATTAAACACTTGTTCAGGTTTCAGTCCTTCAGTTTCTATGTACTCCTTGAATTCCTGCACATATTTTTCAGCTGCTTTGTGGTCCGAACTGGCAGCCTCACCATGCCGTATCACACTATGTATGCCACTACGCTTCTTAAATCTCTCAAACCAACCTTTGCTGGCCTTAAATTCACTCACATCATCACTAGTTGCAGGCCTTTTTTTAATTAAATCCTCATGCAACTTCCTAGCCTTTTCGCTTATGATCGCTTGAGAGACGCTATCTCCTGCTAGCTGTTTTTCATTTATCCACACCAATAAGAGTCTCTCAACATCTTCCATCACTTGCGATCTTTGTTTCGAAAACACAGTTAAACCTTTGGCAAGAACAGCTTCCTTGATTGCCTTTCTGTTGCCCACAATAGTAGAGATGGTTGATTTGGGTTTCTTGTACAACCTGACCAGGTCGGTGATACGCACTCCACTTTCATACTTATCAATGATCTCTTTCTTCATTTCTATAGGAATTCTAACCCTTATTGCTGTAGGGTTGGAACTAGAAGCTTTCTTGGGGCCCATGGTCACTTATTTTCCAGAAACAGCACCGAAAACACTGTAATAATACGAAATATTCCGATTGTATGCTTGAATGTTACCGCGGAGGCTGGCTGGTAAACAATGCCACCGGCGGAACATGAGAGGCTGGCTCAGGCCGCACATTGGACGCGTCTCGGACGAAGGGCGCTGAGCGGGTTTTTGGGCGGTATGCGGGGCAAAATTTTAGCGATCAAAGCGTCCGGTATGCGGATTGTCCGTTATGCAAGGCGTCCAGTATGCGGGGGTCCACTGTACTACGAATCTTCTTGTTTTCCTCGATCAGTCGCCGAATCTCTATCTTCGCCATCCTCAATTCTTCCTTAAGCTGTTGGTAAAGTTGCTCGATGGAGGGCATCTTGCTTCAATTCGTAGAGAGCGCGCAAACAGGTCTTCACAGAGCTAAGTACACGTCACCACTGAGCTAAGTACAGGAGAAAGCTGATAGGCCCACATGTGAGAGAATGGGTCTGTGTGGTCAGTGTGCACCATATAAAAAAAATCCTGGAGCACGCAGTGCATAATGAGAAAAAAACTCTGACCGTTTTTTTTTTTAATTAAAATGCCGACTTTGTGGTCTATTTTCGTATAGTATTTATGGTTGTATTCTCGTTTTCTTGGTCTCATTTGATAGAATAGAAAACATAGAAATAGAGGTTATTTTCATTGATTTTACTATAAAAAGAACCTAGAAATGGAGCTCAAAGTAGGGTAAATGTTTGATTTTTGCCAATGTTCAAAAGTAAACAAATGATGCCATTGTCCAATAAATGTCCAACTAGCCATTCTAATATGCAGTCATGAATGGGTTGATGTTATTTATACAATTATTACAGTATTGCAGTAGTCTGCATAATAGTAAGTCTTCTATTTTTTGTTTGAATAAAAATTCAAAATAGAAAGCAAGAGTAATATCAGAGGGGCCTAGAGACATGACTGATGAGCAAAGAAAATGTTATTTTAGAGCCAGGAATGTCTGCATTGTTCATTCTGGACCTTATTTTGAAATTGTCATATTTTTTAGTTTTCGTGAAATTGGCCAAATTGCAAATTTCTGACCACATTATTAGGTAGTTGAAATCGGTAAATGGGCAGTTTCTTGTACTCAATCGATAGAAAAAAATGGAGTTCTAAAGAAATAGCTATGAGTTTGGGTGACTGGAACAATGGAATTAGCCAAAAATAGGGCTCAAAGTGAGCGAAATCGCCGATTTGTAAACAGCGCCAAGGTCGCTAACTTCATGAGAGCATAATTCCGTCAGTTTTCCATCAAATTTCGTTTTTTTGGTGTCATTACAATCGGGAAAAGATTCTCTATCATTTCATAAGAAAAATAATTTTTGTTTTTTTGTTTTTTAATTTTGCGACACCAGGAGACACCTCAGGATTGGGGGTTGCGACAGTCAAAGGGTTAATTTTGCACAAGCTTTATTGATTCCATTTTAACACTTTTGATTTATTTATCATTTATTGTTGAATTTCCTTATTGAATTGACAGTAAAGACAACTCACTGTTCCATTAATTCAATTAAAGTAAATTTGATTTGAGTAAAGTAATTTCTCTTGATTTTCAAAGTGTTGCTTATCCAGTTGAATAATTTTTTTATTTTTTTTTTTTCATGTGAGTTCTCCTTGCTTATAGTGTGACTTTTTTTTTTTCTTTACTTATGCAGAATAGTTAAGCAATTTCCTCCCATTTAAGCTTATTGTGTCATTCTCTCTATTTTTCTTGCCTTTATGTCCTTGAGTAAGTTCCCTGAGAAGATGTCCCAGTCACTTTTGAATGTTCACTTAGTGTATCATGCCAGTCAAAGTCAATATGAATCAGTCCACAGTACCAACATTCCCTTACTGACTGAAAGACAATACCTAGCCCTTGAGCAATGTGTTTGTTCTCACAGCTTGTATCTGAGATTTGTTAAAGTGCTGCGAAATGTAAAGTTCAGATTAAGCTCCTATAGATTCGTTCATTACTTATTAACGTAGCCGAGCGGTCAGGCACTAGTAAGACTGTCACTCCTGTCTGGAATCCAGCCACAATATCGTGTACGCAGGATAGTGTACAGTTACCTTGGGTTTCAGAGGAACCTCAGACAACCCTGGGTGCTGAGACTACTATCCTTGCGATGGCGACTTGTTCAAGTATTCGTTCCTTCCCAGGGGACGCTTTGAGAAGAACTTTATTTGCAACGAGTTATGCCATCTCTTGCTGATGCCACAAGCCACTGCAGAAAGACGTTTCTGTGGCTAGTGTACTCACTTGAGTGTTGTTGTTGTCCCTTGTGTTCCAGATGGTGATCCCATCCTAGTTGACAGTAATTCGTGCAATATAAGAAGTTGTTTCTCGAGTAACTTTCACATGTTGTTAATGTTTGTATGTGCAGTCTCTTTATAGTTGATACATCGTGTCATTGTGTGCGACTCAGATTGAATATCAGTATTGTTGATCATGTTCATTTCTTTTCCCTTTGCTTGCAGTGAGAGATAGTAGATCCGTTCTCCCTTGCTCATATTGTGTGTTATAGCATTATTTTTTTCAACCGGGGAGAGTCATCCACTCCGAGTTTGTTCATTCCTCCAGTAAGAAAGAACAGATCCCATGTGGTCTGGTGCAATTCGATTCCTCCTCCAGGAAGATCTTATTCTGACTGTGAAGCCACCAGCACCCATTAGTGATTTTGTAATGAGCCAGGAATTACTGTATCGAACAGCCAAGTTGAGTACTCCAAGCAGAAGAGCATACCAGCTAGTAATTCCACAGTCACTAGTGAATGTAGCTGTATCTTTTGTAGATACTCATTCAGATCGCCCTCAGTCAAGGCATGTGTTAGCCATTGCAGAAGAATTCGATCCACCCAAAGATGATAACCATTCTGCATATGTAAATCTTACCCTCGCAGAGTTGGGTTTAAATGTACATAGTCTGTATAATTAGATGTCCAAGATGAATGAAGTTCTCAACTGTGTGTTTTGTTATCAGCTGATCAGTCTTCAAAAAAAAAATTTTTTTTTTTCGTGTTCACGTTCCCTCCAAATTCTGAGAATTTAACATTAATGATCTGTTTATCTGGAGTTTATCTGGAGAGAGTTCTGGGGGTCAACGCCCCCGCGGCCCGGTCTGTGACCAGGCCTCCTTAGGTCAGTGTCCCAGGATGCGACCCACACCAGTCGACTAACACCCAGGTACCCATTTTACTGATGGGGAACATAGACAACAGGTGGAAAGAAACACGTCCAATGTTTCTACTCTGGCTGGGAATCGAACCCAGGCCCTCACCGTGTGAAGCGAGAGCGTTAACCACCAGAGCCCCTCTGTGTGCCCTCTGTGTGCACCAGATTTGTCTTTGCTGTTAATTACTTTCACCTTGTATATGTATATTTATTCTTCCTCGGAATCCGTAGAGTGCATGAATACAGATCGATTGATCAGTTCCATCCTATATTATACAGTGGTCCCTCAATAATCGTCCATAATCCGTTCCTGGAAGTGGGACTGTTATCGAAATGGACGATTTTCGAATAAATTTTCCCCATAAGAAATAATGTAAATCCAATTAATTCGTTCCAGACACCCAGAAGTATCAACAACAATTTTTTTTTTTTACCTAAAAGATAGATTTACATGCACAAAAGAATGAACATTCAACATGACTGTTACCTTTATTGAAGGCTGTTGTTGATGAATGGAAGACAGGGAGGAGGAGAGAGGGAAGAGAGGTTATTTGGAAGGGGAATCCCCCTCCATAAGGACTCTAGGGCACTAATAAAATGTATAAATGAACATTGGTAATAGGGGTAGTTGATTAGTGGAACGGTCTGCCTAGTAGGGTGATCGAAGCTAAAACATTGGGTAGTTTCAAATTTAGGTTGAATAAATACACGAGTGAAAGGGGTTGGATTTGAGTCGGACTTGCACCTGAGTTTATTGCTTGGGTAGCATTTGTTCTGTTAGTGGGTTGGATTTGTGAAGGACCGGCCTAGTATGGGCCAACAGGCTTATTGCAATGTTCCTCCTTTCCAATGTTCTAAAAGCTATGGCTTGGGTAATTTCAAATTTAGGTTGGATAAATACACGAGTGAAAGGGGTTGGATTTGAGTCGGACTTGCACCTGAGTTTATTGCTTGGGTAGCATTTGTTCTGTTAGTGGGTTGGATTTGTGAAGGACCGGCCTAGTATGGCCCAGCAGGCCTGTTCCAGTGTTCCTACTTTCTTAAGTTCTTATTTAACATCACACTTACCAGTAGGGTGATCGAGGCTAGGACCTTGGGTAGCTTTAAGAAGAGATTGGACAAATATATGAGTTGGAGGAGCCGAGTTTGATTTGTGTCACTGGGTACGAGAGTAAATTCTTGGGTAGCTTTGGGTAGAGGTCATTTTGATAAGGACCTGCCTTGTATGGGCCAGTAGACCTGCAGTGTTCTTCCATTGTTATGTTCTTATTGGCTATTTGTTTGTGAGGGAGGGATGGCAAGTTTATTGCTGGAGAATATGACACTAATATCAACTCTTTGGCTTATTTATCTATCACAATTCAACTAATATGACATAAACAATATTAATAACATAGAAACATGTAATATACTCTAGAATGAATAAAATAAGTCATTACGTATGTCACGAGAGGTGTTGTGTTGTTGGGTATAGATAGAGTTATCAAAGCTTATTTCTTGGGTAACATTGAGGACTGGGTTGGGAAAATGTTTCGTTAGTGGGATGAATTGTAAAAGACCTGCCGAGCATGGGCCAACAGGCCTGCTGCAGTGATCCTCCTTTATGTTCTTATGTTCATCAACCACTATCACAACTGCTTCCACTCTACCACCACCATCTTTGTATTTTTCTACAAACTTTTTCATAAATTATGTTTCTCACATTCTTTACCAAAGGGGTGGCACTAGAAGCTTTATTTGGAGCCATGGTAGCGGAATATTATGAAATATTTCGTAGGAGCATGTGAGGGGACCGTCACTCGCTGGTAAACAATGGCACACTGGCTGGGAAGGCAGGCCCAGGCGGCTCAGAGCGTGAGTACCCGTCCCGAACAAAGGACGATTAGCGAGTTAACGGACCATTTGCGAGCCAATATTTAGACGAAAAAACAGGACTATTTCTGAAATGGACGACTTTCAGGCCGGACGATTATTGAGGGACCACTGTACCATGATTTGTTCTTATAATTGTAATGCATTATGTTAAAACTCATTACGTTAAAATCCATTATGTTAACATCCATTATGATACCATCCATTAGTTCTAAGTTACATATGTCTTTGTTATTGTATAGAATCAGCCCAGAGCCACCTGCCTGTTCAGCCTGTAGTGTAGTATTGTATTTATTTATTTATTTATTTATAAATTTTAGCATACATACAGAGGTACAAAAAAATACAGATAAGAGCATCATGCCAAAGCCACTTATACTATGCATAGCATTACGGGCTGGCTTAAAATTAACTTAAGATTAACTAAGCAATGATGAAATCAGTGATAAGACATTATTGTAAACAGATAACTATAAAATACAAATGAGTATTACAAAGACAGGTCCTATGGTTGCATGCATTGCTGTTCATTCAGGTAGTGTATTTAAAAAAAATAACAAAGTTAGGTTTAACATTTGTGTGATACAATTGTGAGTAACATTTAGGATATACAATTTATATGGTTCAGTTATTCAGTATTTATTTGGTTTTGAGTAAGTGAACTTTGAGAAGAGACTTGAATTTATAAACAGATAGTGTTTCTTTTATATTTACAGGTAATGAATTCCAGATTTTAGGGCCTTTTATGTGCATTGAGTTTTTGCATAGCGTGAGATGGACACGAGGAACATCAAAGAGTGATCTGTGCCTTGTATTATGGTCATGTGTTCTGTTGACGTTGGCAAGGAGATGTTTGAGGGGAGGGTTAATATCAGAGTTAAGTGTTCTATGTATGTAATAAGTGCAATAATAAGTATGGATGTTTTGTATGGTGAGTAGGTTGAGTGTTTTGAATATTGGTGGAGTGTGCTGCCTGTAGTGAGAATTTGTTATTCTAACTGCAGCCTTTTGTTGGGTAATTAGTGGTCTGAGATGGTTAGTTGTTGTTGAGCCCCATGCACAAATTCCATAGGTGAGATAGGGGTAAATAAGAGACGACATACGTAACATGACCGAGCTGTCAGCATAGTTGCTGATTCCTTACATGTGTTGTATAGCTTATCTGAGTATCATAGTACCATCCATATGTTTTATATATATGATACCTTATTAGGCCTAGTGACTGTATGACGTCACGGGATGCTGCATGAGTGAGTGGAAGGCGCTACCTTGCTCTCAGTCCACGCATAGGTCTACCAGGCAACACACGGCAGGTTGGGCTCCCCTTTCTCACATTCTGCAATATATTGTTACCACCCAACAAGTGTGTATATCTTCAACCCTCATTATCTCCTTTCGACACACCATGTAAAAAAAAAAATCCTGCAGCACGCAGTGCATAATGAAAAAAAAACTCCAACCTTTTTTTTTTTTTTTTTTTTTTTTTTTTTTTTTTTTTTTTTTTTTTTTTTTTTTTTTTTTTTTTTTTTAATTAAAACGCCGACACTGTGGTCTATTTTCGTATAGTATTTATGGTTGTATTCTTGTTTTGTTGGTCTCCTTTGATAGAATGGAAAACATATTATAGATATGGAGGTGATTTTGATTGGTTTTACTACGAAAAGAACCTTGAAATGGAGCTCAAAGTAGGGGAAATGTTTGATTTTTGGCGATGTTCAAAAGTAAACGAATGATGTCATTGTCCAATAAATGTCCAACTAGCCATTCTAATATGCAGTCATGAATGGGTTGACATTATTTATACAATTATTACAATATTGCAGTAGTCTGCATAACAGTAAATCTTCTATTTTTTTGTTTGAATAAAAATTCACAATAGAAAGCAAGAGTTATGTCAGAGGGGCCTGGAGACGTAACTGATGAACAAAGAAAATGTTATTTTAGAGCCAAGAATGTCTGCATTGTTCATTCTGGACCCTATTTTGAAATTGTCATATTTTTTAATTTGTGTGAAATTGGCCAAATTGGCAATTTCTGATCACGTTATTGGGTAGTTGAAATCAGTAAATGCGCAGTTTCTTGTACTCAATCGATAGAACAAATGGAGTTCTAAAGAAATAGTTATGAGTTTGGGCGACTGGAACAATGCAATGGAATTAGCAGAAAATAGGGCTCAGTGGGTGAAATCGCCTCTTCGTTAATATTGCTGAGGTCGTTAACTTTGCGGAAGCGTAATTCCATAAGTTTTCCATCAAATTTCGTACTTTTGGTGTCATTAACATCGGGAAAATATTTTCTACCATTTCATAAGTTTTTTTTTTTTTTTTTTTTTTTTTTTTTTTTTTTTTTTTTTTTTTTTTTTTTTTTTTTTTTTTTTTTTTTTGCGCAACACCAGGAGACACCTCGGGATTTGGGGTTGTGACAGTCAAGGGATTAAGGGTGCTGATGATGAGCGAGACCTCTGTTGGGTTGGTTGGAGCTAGGAATAGTGTATGCAGGTAGGTGCCTGTGAGGTAGCCTGATGGACGGGTGTTTGAGCTTGGGATTTTGCTTGCTTGATTCTTTCCTATGGTGGAGAAGAAAACATTGAGGGTGTTTGCTGTTTCAGTTGTTGGGAGTAGGGGTTCATCTGATTTTGTTAATTTGATTTTGTTTTTGGATATCCGTTTAGTTCCTAGAATTTCAGATAGGGTTTTCCAGGTCTTTTTTTATATCACATTTGATGTTTTGTAATCTGTTTTCATAATACATTTTTTTAGACCTTCTTATCAGGCTGGTAAGGGCTGACGAGTAACGTTTAGACTGGTCTCTAGTTATTTGACCCATTCTGTATTGTTTTTCATTTTGGCGCTTTGTGTTAATGGATTTGAGGATGGTGGGTTTTAGCCAGGGACTATTTAGTCTCTTTCTGTGAGCTGTTTAGTTTTTTTAGGGGAATGCTTGTTATAGAGGTAGTGGGCTCTTTTTATAAAATTATTAATGCAATAGGGTCCCGCTTTACGGAGTTTCGCTTTACGGCATTCCGCTAATATGGTCATTTCAAATTATGACCAAAACTCGATATACGGCTCCCCCCACCTGACTTTGTAATACAGTTATCATGCCCCACCCGGTTTGTTTACATTCTCAGTGAGATCTGTAAGCACAAAGTCTCTCCATTTTGTCTGGAAACTCCAAAATTTCAAGTGTTTTTAAAAGTTATTTCATGTTTTATATATACTCTGATAATTATACTTATGTATACCTGTACCTAAATAAACTTACACACTGTTCTGGCAGGCAGGTACACATTAAAATCAGTAAAAGTGTCTTATGTCTCCAGACGTCATATTAGTAATGATAATAATAATCATCGAGTCTCATTTAAATGTCGTATATTACGTTAATATACACATTTTCATTAATCCATCTATGATATTTTTTCAAAATTACATAATAAACATGATGCATAACATGATGATAAACACACCCCACAGTAGAATAAATAAACATAAATGTGAGATGTGGTAGCAGATGACTTGCACAAGTGACGCCATATTAGAAATAATAATAATAATCACCGAGTCTCATTAAATGTTGTATATTACGTTAATATACACATTTTCATTAATCCGTCCATGATATTTTTTTCAAAATTATATAATAAACACGATACTTAACATAAAAAGATGATAAATACACCCCGCAATAGAATAAATAAACATAAATATGAGATGTAGTAGCCAAATAACTTGTACAAGTGACGGCAAGAATAACATTTTCTCTAATCTAACATAAGAGAAAATGTGTTAATGGGGGTAACTGTAGAAAATTATTCCTTTCGTATGTATGTAAGTTTATTCAGGTATACACAAATACAGTTACATAGATTATCATACATAACATCTGTGTAGAGAACCCAGGATAACCCAAAAAAGTCAGAGTGACTTATTTCAATTGCCTTCACTCAGAGCATCATTTCTTCTCAAAATGATGTTACATGAGAATGGGAGTATTCTTCTTAATTTATTCTACCGTATCAATGTAGAGACAACTTGTACACAAACCAGACGTGTACACTTTTTTTGTTTACAAAACTTACGTTCACCTGGTTTGTTTACATAACTCGGTGCCTGTCCCTTCTCATGCACTTATTCTTTCTCTCTTTCATTTATTCGTTTTATCTGATTCGCTTACTCCTGACCCTACATTAAGACTACAAATATTTTAAGGCAAGTAATGAGTGAACTGTATATACATTTTATCGCTCTGGGATGCTTAAATATCATAGAATAGTATGTGTGGGTGGGTTGGCCTGGTATGGTAGCCCGGCTGACTATCATACATACCATACTTGATTTCTTATAATAAATACTACTCATCTCACCCTAGATTAAGACTACAAATATTTTAAGGTAAGTAATGAGTAAACTGTATATGCATTTTATCGCTCTAGGATGCTTAAATGTAATAGAATATTATGTGGCCTGGTATGATAGCCTGGCTGACTACCATGCATACCACACTTGATTTCTTTCAATAAATACTGCTTGTCTCACCCTAGATTAAGACTAAATATTTGAAGGTAAGTAATGAGTGCACTATGTGTGTATTGTACTTTTTTATTTTTGTTGATGCCTGGTTCTATTGCTAACTTAATATATGTTAGTGTACACCTGTTATCTAGTGTTTGTATGCATTTATAAGTGGAAAAAAGGATGTTCCACTTCACGGCGGGTTCTGCTTTACGGCTGTAGCCTGGAACCTAACCTGCCGTATAAGTGGGGCCCTACTGTACATTCATTAGTGTATGTTTATGTTTCAAGCTCATGCTAATCAACATTATTCATAGCTGCTATAAAGTTATTTACAGCTGTTTCATTATGCAGTCTGAAGGTAACTTTAGTAGTGTCTTGGGGCAGTTACCTAGGTTGGTTATGAGAAAGGTAGGGTAGTGGTCTGTGGTGTTGTCTGTGATTATGCCTGCTTAGGGGATATGGTGTTAGTCCAGATGTGGTCCAATAGAGATACTATTCTGGGAGATTCTTGTAGGTTTTGATGTTGGTAGTAACAAGCAGTTGCTCATAGTGTTTGTGAATTCAGTTACTTCTGGGTCCTGGTCATGTAGTAGATTTATGTTGAAATCTCTCTTACTGATGAATCTCCTGCCAGTGTAGCCAGAAGTTTTAAAACTTGCTCTCCATGGGTTGAAACCCACCCATTTCATGGTTTTTGAAAGTGGTCCAGAGGACCCTGGACAGAGATTTTGAGGTATTTTTAGTTAAATGTGAGCAAATAAGGGTATTAATTTTATTTTTTTTACTTTGCAGGTTTGGTATGAATTAAACAGCACAAAATAGGGTGAAAGGAATTTCATCAGTAGGCATTGACCAAAATTAAGTAAAGATAAAGGCAGGAAGCTGAAACTTAACAAGGTAAACACCTTTAGAAATATTTATACCACTGAGTATATGTTTGGGGCAACAACAAAAAAAGTTTTTTTAAAATGACCATGACAAGTATTCCTTTTGTTGGTCATTTATATCTTCCTTTCCTGTTGACTTCTCTAATAGTTGGCATGATAATCCTTATCTTATTTGAAAAAAGAAAATATAGAGAAAAGAACAGATTAGAACGGAAATATACCACAGGGGTTAAGCCTGTAAGTAACGGAGTGCATAGTGCTAGTGATGGAAAACTCGCAGTAGACGTTAGTCACAAAGCTGACATAGAAACTGTGAAATCTTTAGAGTCAGAAAATAATCAGAATGCAATGGGTTTCAAGTGCTTATCTGCAAAACTTAAAGAACAGGGTAAAAGTATGAATAGTCAGGTTATCATCAATAAACCCAGCTTTCAAACTGAAGAAAATGCTCAAGAAAGTACATCGTGTGGTTCAAGCAGTGAGAATGATACTCCAAAACTGACGAGAAAGCTGTCTCATGCTCAGAAAAAACACAGCTGTAGTAATGCCAAGACCTGCTCTAACAAGAAAACCTTCTCCAAAGTGATTATTGTGACAGATATTAATGAAGATCAAATTAAGGTATAGTTATAGAAGTAAATGAACTTATTAAAAGAGAAACTCAGTTTAACTGGCTGTGTGTACTTACCTATTTGTGGTGTGTGTGTGTGTGTACGTGTGTGTGTGTGTGTGTACGTGTGTGTGTGTGTACGTGTGTGTGTGTGTGTACGTGAGTGTGTGTACACGTGTGTACGTGTGTGTGTGTACACTTGTGTACGTGTGTGTGTGTGTACACGTGTGTACGTGTGTGTGTGTGTATGTGTGTGTGTACGTACACTCACCTATTTGTGAGTCATAGCTCCGGGCCCTGCCTCTTCACTGATTGCTACTGGGTCCTCTCTCTCCCTGCTCCATGAGCTTTATCATACCTCGTCTTAAAACTATGTATGGTTCCTGCCTCCACTACTTCACTTTCTAGGCTGTTCCACTGTCTGACAACTCTGACTGAAGAAATACTTCCTAACATCCTTTTGACTCTTCTGAGTCTTCAACTTCCAATTGTGACCCCTTGTTTCTGTATCCCATCTCTGGAACATCCTGTCTTTGTCCACCTTGTCTATTCCATGCAGTATTATATATGTCGTTATCATGTCTCCCCTGACCCTCGTGTCCTCCAGTGTTGTCAGGCCAATTTCCCTTAACCTTTCTTCATAGGACAATCCCCTTAGCTCTGGGACTAGTCTTGTTGCAAACCTTTGCACTTTGTGTGTATGCGCGCATGCAGCCACGCTGCTTCACTGGTCACTACTAGGTCCCCACACTCCCTGCTCCATGAGCTTTGTCGTACCTCTTCTTAAAGCAGTGTATAGATTCTGCCCCTGCTACATCACTTTCCCAAGTGTTCCACTTCCTGACAACTCTATGACTGAGGAAATACTTCCTAACATCCCTGTGGCTCTTCTGGGTTTTCAGCTTCTAAATGTCACCCTTTGTTGCTAAATGTGACCCTTTGTTGCTGTCCCATCTCTGAAACATTGTCTCTGTTCACCTTGTCAATTCCTCTCAGTATCTTATATGTCGTTATCATGTCCCCCCTATTCCTCCTGTCCTCCAGTGTCGTCAGGTTGATTTCCCTTAACCTCTCCTTGTAGGACATACCCCTAAGCCCCGGGACTAGTCTTGTTGCGAACCTTTGCAATACTCTAATTTCTTGACGTGCTTGACCAGGTGTGGGTTCCAAACTGGTGCTGCATACTCCAATATGAGCCTGACATACAGTGTACAGTGTCTTGAATAATTCCTTACTGAGGTGTGTATGTGAGAGTGAGCGAATGAATGAATGAATTTGTTTAAAACAAAATAACCGGCACATAGGAGAAATAAAATTATGACGATGTGTGATTGACTAATTAATGGTCCAAGTCAGCGAAACTATCATAATTTTTTCTCCCATGTGTGAGTTATTTGTGTATTGTTCCAGTCGTAGTATTATGACTTAATATTTTCTTTTTATTTAAAAATTAGTGTTTTTAAACTTTCATTAGAAGAACTCTTGAAAGCAGTCACAGGTAGCATTACTGGAGGTGAATGAATTACACTGAGCTGTGTATTATTCCAGGTTGGTTTAGAAGACTTTGAAGAGAAATTTAAGACTGGAGGTCTCACCTGCATCATTAAGTCTTCATTTAAAACACATGAGTCATTATTAGACACGGTAAGTTTTTGAAAGGGGGGGAGGACTGACAGAAAGACAGCCACATAGTGGGTGATTGCCTGTTTGTAGTTTTAAGAAGCAGAGCTATGTTTGTGGTATCCTGTTTTCTTCACTTCTTAGTTTGTACTTAACCCTTTCAGAGTCCAGAGGTCAAATTTCAAAGGGTGCACCAGTGTCCAAGAATTTTCAAGAAATAATTTTGTTATTTCTTATGAAATGGTAGAGAATCTTTTTCTGAAGGTAATAAAACAAAAAGTACAAAATTTGATGGAAAATTGATGAAATTATGCTCTTGCTAATTTTGATGTGTCAACGATATTTACACATTGGCAATTTTGCGGACTTTGACTCCCATTTTAGGCCAATTACATTATTCCAGTCGACCAAATTCTTAGCTATTTCACTAGTATTACTTCTATCAATTGAGCACAAGAAATCGCCAAGTCAACTGTTTCAACTACAAAATAAAATGATCGGAAATTGGTAATTTGGCCAATTTAATGCAAAGTTCAAAATACAGTGGAACCTCAAAAATCGAACTTAATCCGTTCCAGGAGTTAGTTCTAAATTCGAAAAGTCTGAAACTCGAAGCAATATTTCCCATAAGAAATAATGGAAATACAATTAATCCATTCCAGAAACCCAAAAATATTCACACAAAAAATACATTTTATAGAGATTAATTACAGTTTTACATACAACAAATACTATAGTTTTTAATTATGTATAGTAATACATATAAAATAACATTTTTACTTGCCTTTATTGAAGATTAGTG
This sequence comes from Cherax quadricarinatus, assembly GCF_038502225.1. Taxonomy (NCBI): domain Eukaryota; kingdom Metazoa; phylum Arthropoda; class Malacostraca; order Decapoda; family Parastacidae; genus Cherax; species Cherax quadricarinatus. The sequence goes on from NC_091293.1 coordinate 844,825, forward strand.
ATGGCATCTGGAAGATAGGGAGGAGGAGAGAGGGAGTTGGGGTTAGTGTTTGGAAAGAGAATACCCCTCCATGAGGACTTCAGGTAAAGCCCTCTCTGAGGTTACTTCCCTTCTCTGTCTTTTAATGCCACTAGGACCTGCTTGAGAGTCACTGGACCCCTTTCTCACAAAATAACTGCCCACAGTCCTCTGTTTCTGGTGCCTCTTTAACATTTCCCTAAAATGGGACATGGTTCTGTCACTGAACTTGTTGCAAAGATGGCTTGTTTCAGCTTGCTCAGGGTGGTACTTCTGCACAAACATTTGGACATCATTCCACTTGGCACAAATCTCCTTAATCTTTGAAGAAGGCACCTCATCCACTCCCTATATTAACACCTTTCGCAACATCCGCTTCCTTGATTTGTTCTTTCTTTGACAGGATAGAACCGATGGTCGACTTGTTTTTCCCATACATCCTGGCAAGCTCAACAAGTCTCACACCACTCGCATACACAAATAACCCGCACATAAAAGAGAGAAGCTTACGACGACGTTTCGGTCCGACTTGGCCCTCTCATGTGCTAAATGCAATTTCTTCTCTCCCAAACTCTCTACTCATGGGAACTCTTCTATCCTCTGCCTTCCCTACATTTCCGGTCTTTCTAATCTCAACAATTCTCTCCGTCCCTTAGACATCAAACTTACCTTCCGCCAGACTAACACTCTTCGCACTAATCTCGTTCATACCTCTCCTCCCTCTACAGATGTTCCTGGTGTCTACTCTATTTCTTGCTCCTCCTGTCCTCTTCAATACTTCGGAGAAACTGGTCGATCTCTTTCTGACAGACTTAGGGAGCACAAAAATAGTGTTAGGCTTGCCGACACTAACAATGCTCTTTTCTGTCACGTCAGAGATCATAGCCATCCTATTGACTTGTCTTCTGCTAAATCTGTCTTCCCTACTTCCAACTCGAACAGTCGCCGTCTAGTTGAATCCTCTCTAATACACAACTTTCCTTGTATGAACCTTAGCCCTGGCTTCGTCTCTGTAGATGCCTTCCTCTCCCACTACATTGTAAAATGCTCCAAACTTCAGAACACCCGTGACTTAACCTGAATCCTCATTTTTTCTTTCTTTTTCTTCTTCCTCTTCCCCTTTCCTCTTTCCTTTTCTCCTCTGGGTTGTCTTTCTCTCTCCTGTCTCGTGTTTCTGTTCCTTCTTCATTTATTTTATTTCACCACTTCCCCTTTCACGCACCTCTGTGCACTTGCTCTCCCTCTGTGGGCATCTAGCTCTCTTGCAGTGCTCCCCTTCCTTTGTTTTTGACTGGCTCATCATCCTTATTTCCCACTTCTACCACTACCACTACTACTACCTCTTCTTCTTCTACTACTACTACAACTACTGATGAAATTGAGACACATGTGCGGCGTCTGGTTGTCTTTGTTGTGGACGTTTCGCCATCCAGTGGCTGGCTGGATGGCGAAACGTCTACGATGGGGATGCCCTGGTGCTGTGCATGTGTCTTAATTTCATCTTGTCAGTATTATATACAATTCTTGTACTACTACTACCTCCACCTCTTCCTGCCTATATATAGCCGTCCTGCTCCACCTCTGTTAGTGTGACTTTGTCAATGGTCCAAGTCGGACCGAAACGTCGTCGTAAGCTTCTCTCTTTTATGTGCGGGTTATTTGTGTATCGTTCCAGTCACGGTATTGTGCCTTTTTGTTATTTATTAACCACTCTCATACTTCTGTATTATTTCCTCCTTCACATCTATGGTGTTTCTCACTTTCTTTACCACAGGGGTACCACTAGCAAGTTTCTTTGGGCCCATGGCAGCTTATTTCACAGTCCCACAAGCACTAAACACAATGAAATAATCGTAAAATGCGTGAATGAGAGTGCAGGTTAGTGTTCACTCAAGCATAAACAAAGCTAGACTGCTCGTGGCGCCTGCACAGGGATGCGGACAGAGTGGGCCGGCAGACAGGTCCTGTACCCGGTGGTCCGAAAATAGGGGCGCGTTCGATAATAGGGACACAGTTTGTCTGAAAAAATGGTCCTATTTTCGAAACGTTTTGATATGTGATACGTTCGATTTTTGAGGTTCCACTGTACTCCAATATCAAAATAGGGTCCAGAATATACAACACAGGCATTCCTGGCACTAAACTAACATTTCCTCTGTTCATTAGTTATGTTTTCAGGCTTTACTAATGAATTCCATTTTGATTTTTTATTCACATAATGAATTTTTATTTAAACCAAAAAATAGAAGATTTACTGTTATGCAATATTGTAATAATTGTATAAATAATATCAGCACATTTGTGAATGTATATTAGACCCATGAGCAGGCATGTATTAGACGTGTGAGGTCATTTGTTTACTCTTGAACATCGGCAAAAATTTATCCCTTTCAGGGTCCGTGCCGTAGATCTATGGCTTTACGTTGAGGGTCCAAACTGTAGATCTACGCCATGAGCTCAGCTCACTCTGATAAGCTGTGAGAAGTAAATTTGGGCCTAGATATGAGAGAATACATCTATGTGGTATGTGTGCACCACATAAAACAAATCCTGCAACACAGTGCAAAATGAGAGAAAAAACTTAAGACCATAATTTTCAATTAAAACAGCAGCTTTGCAGTGTTTTTTTGTTTTTTTATGGTTGTATTTGCAATTTCTTGGTCTCATTTGATAGAATGGAAGATATATTACAGAAATAGAGATGATTTTGATTGGTTTTATTATTAGAAATGACTTGAAATTGAGCTCAAAGTAGTGAAAATGTTAAATTTTTGTCGATGTTCAAGAGTAAACAAATGACCTCACATGTCTAATACATGCCAGCTGGTGGGTCTAATATACATTCACAAATGTGGTGATATTATTTTTATAGTTATTACAATATTGCATAACAGTAAATCTTCTATTTTTTGGTTTGAATAATAATTCATTATGTGAATAAAAAATGAAAATGGAATTAATTTGTAAAGCCTGAAAATGTAACTAATGAACAGAGGAAATGTTAGTTTAGTTCCAGGAATGCTTGCATTGTTTATTCTGGACCCTATTTTGAAATTGGAATATTTTGAACTTTGCACTAAATTGGACAAATTACCAATTTCCGATCACATTATTTTGTAGTTGAAACGGTTGATTTGGCGATTTCTTGCGCTCAATCGATAGAATAGAAGTAATGCTACTGAAATAACTAAGAATTTGGTCAACTGGAATAATGTAATTGGCCTAAAATGGGAGTCAAAGTCAGCAAAATGGCTGATGCATAAATATTGCTGACACGTCAAAATTCGCGAGAGCATAATTTTGTCAGTTTTCCACCAAATTTCGTACTTTTTGTTTTATTACCTTCAAAAAAAGATTCTCTACCATTTCATAAGAAAAAATAAAAAAAAATATTTTTTGAGAATTCTTGGACACTGGTGAACACTTTGAAATTTGGCCTCTGGACCCTGAAAGGGTTAACATTTCTGCTACTTTGAGCTCAGTTTCAAGCCATTTCTAGTACTAAAACCAATCAAAATCATCTCTATTTCTGTAATATGTCTTCCATTCTATCAAATGAGACCAAGAAATCGCAAATACAACTATAAAAACATATGAAAAAACACTACCAAGTTGCTGTTTTAACCCTTTGACTGTTTCAGGGCCCTCTCTGAAACTGTCATTCTATGTAGCCAAATATTCGAAAAAAAAAATTATTTTTTCTTATGAAAATGTTAGGAATATTTTTACTAGTGTTTTAAGCCTAAAAAAAAATTTTTGCCATCAGTACTTACCGAGATATAGAGCCGCAAAGTTTGCAGAAATTGACGTGCGTACGGCAACAGCGGCGACTGCCGCCCACCTGGTATTCTTTTATTTACTCTAATTCAAAGGTTTCTTGCATTTTTCAATATTTTTCTTTTCCAGGTAACTTATGTGGCCTGTGAGACCAATGTAAGGTGCATTGTTCAAATATACACTCATTATTTACAACACAATAACAGAACAAACTTTATCACTATTAGTTTGTGTATACACTTTGTTTACACAAACAAACAATACAAAACAATGTTTATTACTATTGTTCCATAATATATATACATATGTACAGTCACTAAACACGTTCCTAGAACTGCTGCAGCTTGTGGAACTCTTTGAAACATGGGTATATGCAGAGGGGCACTTCACACTCCTCACACATAAAACGAGTGTCTCTGCGTGTTTGTGGGCGTTTTGTGGTATGCATACATACATAACACCTCTTCTGAGCATTTTTCTTGGCAGTAGTAGGAGGCAGTTGTATGGGGTAGTGATCACCAGGTCTCATACGAGATGACGTCTGTGGGCGCTGGTCTATTGCAGGAGTTGCTCCTTTGTACTTTGCAATTATTTGTCTGATTACTGACAGGCAAAATTCACCATATTTTGGTGTTTTGTTGGTCTTCAACTTGTATATGTTATAAGCATTTAGCATAGAGGTATCAACAAGATGGAAAAAAAGTTTGATATACCACTTATAACTCTTGCGTACACAGTCTGCAAACCCAATCTGCATGTCACATTTGTCCACTAAGCGCATATTGAGGTTGTAGTCCATGACAGCTGCAGGCTTTAGAATGGGTTCATTGGTCTCTCTGTTGTCCCTGCCACTGGGTACCATTTCGTTTGTGTGAACTGATGTCAACAATGTGACATCACGTTTGTCATGCCACCGAAATGCCATGATGTCATTGGCAGCAAAGGCTTGCACCTCACCTCTGCGAGTGCCAGCGTCGAACCTTGGCATATGTTTGCGATTACCACGCACTGTGCCACACACGTCTGTCAAGTTCACTCGCAAGAAATCACTGAGTAAGGGGCTTGTGTACCAATTATCAGTAAATAACATATGCCCCTTACCAAGATATGGTTCCATCATTGTTCGAACCACATCACCAGAGATACCCAATAACTTCATGGTATCTCTCAAAGTATTACTGCCAGTGTACACAATAATATCTAAAACAAGACCACTTCTGCAATCACACAGTACAAATAGCTTTATACCAAAGCGTTTCCTCTTGCTTGGTATATATTGCTTGAATGAGTCTTCCTTTGAATAAAATCAAGGACTCATCAATAACAAGCTTCCTGAAGGGATAAAAATACATGCAGCACTTTTGTTTCAGGTACATAACACATTTCTTATCTTATATAACCTGTCGCTTCTGTCAGGCCTGGTTTTGTCTGAAAAGTGTAACATACGCAACAGTATCAAGAAACGATTGACACCTATAATGTCACTAAAACCTGGAGTTGAAATCAGGCGATCTGTTGTCCAGTATGTGGTGACAGTGTGCTTATACACATGTGGCATAAGCATTATTGTGGCAAAAAACAGGTACATCTCTGCCACAGTTGTCTCCTTCCACTTGTGTAGCCGTGATTTTGGTGAGAGAATTGTATTTGCCATGGTGTATTCACAGTATGTGTTGGTTTCCCTGACAATGATGTCCATCAGGGGTTCATCGAAGAATAACTCAAAGCAGTCCAGTTCACTGGCATTGTTCCCAAGTGGACAAGATGGCTTTATTCCACTTTGTGTTTCATCAAAGTCATGGGGACTGGGAACAAACTCGTCACCGTCCTGCCAATCCCAGATGCGGTCTGCTGGTGGGGTCTGGATATTGTACCGTGGTTGTGGCTGTGGTTGTGGCTGTGCAGGTTGTGGTGGTGCAGGTTGTGGCAGTGTGGGGTAGGGTGAGGCTGGTTGTTCTGCTGAGTCAGCCGCATGGCTAGTAGCGTGGCCCGGTGATGGTGCCACATGGGCCGTGCCACCCTCACTATCACCACCACTGCCTCCTCCCTCACTGTCACCATTCATACCCATCGTTACAATATCGTCATCTTCACTATCAGGTCGTGGTGTTGGGCCACGGGATGTGCTCCCAGAGTTTCTCCTTCCCCTTGGAACAACATATGAAACACTACCAGACCGCATGCTACGTCGTACATACTGGCGCTTCACTGGGGAATATTCACTCTCACTGTCACTAGAACTGCTTTCAATGACCTTGAAATCACTATCACTGCTATCATCAGGGTGTTGTACACGACCAAATAGTTTCCTCTTTCGTCCTGGTACAGGCGAACGTGAACGTGAACAAGCCGGCACAGCACCAGAGGTCGAAGGTTGTGGGTCATCTGGGTTTTTGTCACTATTTACGTTATCCTGGGCACTTTTTTCGGTAACACTCACTTGAAAACCCTTGAATTCACTGTCACTGACACTTTCATCGCTGTTAGAGCTATCACTTGGGAACAAAAGACCTCCAATCCGCCGAGGAGTGAGGAACTTCTTACCGAGAGGCATGGTGAAAATGGACTGACAACATGGCGTTCCCACAATGCACCGCTAGGTCCCAGATTTTTTTCACAGGGTGCACACCGACCACTGAGACCCATTCTCTCCCGTGTAGGCCTATCAGGCCTTTGGCGCTCGATTTGAAGCCGCTAGAATTTGTGCGTATAAATACGTCGGAAACATTGGCTCGTAAGACGTATTTATACGTCGGAAACAGTCAAAGGGTTAATCTAAAATTATGGTCTGTTTTTTTTCTCTATGCACTTTGTGCTGCAGGATTTGTTTTATGTGGTGCACACATACCATATAGATGTATTCTCTCATATCAAGGCCAAAATTTACCGCTCACAGCTTATCAGAGTGAGCTGAGCTCATGACATAGATCTGCGGTTTGGACCCTCAACGTAAAGCCGTAGGTCTACGGCACGGACCCTCAAGGGGTTAAATTTTGCAAGATTTCCATTGGTGGTGGTATATACGAACAGTAGGGTCTCACTTATACAGCAGGTTAGGTTCCAGGCTACCGCTGGAAAGCACACATCACTAGAAAGAAGAACTCCATTTTTTCCACTTATAAATGCATATAAATGCCAGATAACAACTTGACACTAACATACACACTCTCCTCACTTAGTGACGTACTCGTTTACCTACGCCTTAGACTTACAACAGGCTCTCTGACCAATATTCAGACCTAAATAACGTATATTATAGCTGATTTCCTCTTTTGTTTATTACAATATACAATATAAAATATACAGTATAAAACTGGGATGCTTGAATGGGCGTGGATGTAGTGCGAATGACAAGAAACAGATGATTGCTAATGTTATGAATGAAAAGAAGTTGGATGTCCTGGCCCTAAGCGAAACAAAGCTGAAGGGGGTAGGGGAGTTTCGGTGGGGCGAAATAAATGGGATTAAATCTGGAGTATCTGAGAGAGTTAGAGCTAAGGAAGGGGTAGCAATAATGTTAAAGGATGTTACAAAAAACGCGTTTCTAAAAGCTTAGAGATCTCCAGTGAATACTAGAAAGGACTGCCCTTCTAGCATCCAGCCTGTTACTGGGTTTTCGTAACAAGTAGTCAGTATCCTTGTCCAATTATCCATTAAAATTCAGTATTATTCAATAGTGCTTCAGGATTACAACTGGTAGGCTACTAACTAGAGAAATTAAAATTTAATAAATTTATTAAGTCTAGAGGTATATTATCAAATTAAATTAAATTAAATTAAATTAATCACAGTAATCAAAATAATATCACATCTCTCGAGTTCAATATTATTGTGCTGAAAGCACATATCACATTTATAATTCTTAAGTACCGTCTGGTACATTAACATTTAATAAGATATTACAAATATATACAAGTAAGTATGTATGTGTGTAAGTGCTCTAAGTAGTTCGTTATGTCTCACGACTCGACTAGACTTAAACAAGTGACTGACAAAGTCCTCTAATAAACTAACTTCTTGACCGACTGGCAAACCAGAACAGTCTGCTTGAACAACAAAAAGAATGCTAAGCCCAATAGCAATACAACAAGCAACTGCGACACAGAATCAGGAACAAGGAGATAATATAACGACACTAAGTAGGGACCATCTGCAGATCCTCCACAAAAGTTACGAAACTCCCATACTACTGAATCTAAGTTCAGCATAAGAAAATCCCAGACTGTGATAATACACAGATACCAGTACAAGTTAGTAGGTCAGAAGCTACAGCTCAGGACCTGAGATGCTCAGAGTGTCTATGAGACACACAACCTCAGTACAACGTCGAAAATCATTAAGTCTATACAAGGTTCTGTGAACAGAGTTCTACAGAACTAACAAGAATAATGAGACAGACAATCTGTCCAACCACCAAGCGAGTCTCGAGCAGACTGAATACTTCAGGCGAGGTGAGGACACCCCCCCCCTCGATCACGTGATAGCTCCGTGGACAGCAGTCGCCCAGCAAGAAACCAGCAATATAACGAGCAAACAGCGATAATTACAGTAGTTAGACAATCAAGACTTGAACTGAGCACATATGTTACATCCTACCTAACAAAGGAAACTACGTCAAATAACAATATAAAGCAATACATTTACGATTTAGCTATTATCGCAAATATAAGCAATATAAAATTAAATGAAAAAGTAATAATTATATATATACATAATAATCATTGCAACCATTCAGGGGTTGCAACACCCCCCCAACACGACAGACGGTCACACTAGGAGTTGCATTAATGTCTTTCACATTACTGATTACTCAGGTTACATTACTAACAATATAATATATATATTAATCAGAGTCACTCTCGTGCCAAGCACTTCTATCATTTCACAGCGTCTGTCACTAGGATATGCCCCTAGTACTAGGGCAGTACACAGTATCGTATCTCTGCATACTCGTGGTTATGTGCATCAGTGTAGAGACAGGATAGCGTAGATGAGCAGGGCACTTAGAGGCTCGATCATAGTAGAGGAGACTGCATTCCACTCTTAAGTAGTGGTTGTGGAATGCGAGGCAGTATGGACATCTGAGTATGAAACAGCTTAAGGTGTGTAGTGAGGGGGGGGTCTGCGGCAGGACAGTGTTGCGTCACGCAGTACATCGCCCATACCACACTACCCACTCAACACTCGGCTTATGTCTCCTCCTCACACAACAATACTGTGAATATATAAATATAATAATTAGACATGAGTATATATAGTTAATATGGGCTGGAGGGATTAAGTTACTTTACTGAATTTGACATAGCAAGTAACAAAAGGTATTTGGGCATAAAATTACGTAAATTTTAAATGGGGAAGTGCCCAAATACTCGTCAAAATGTTCAAAGGACACCACAAGAGCTAGAGCATAATTTTTCTGGTGTCGTTTGAGCTTAGATGGATAGTAACATATAGGATGGAGAATGTCAGTGGATGTTGACTGTTGGAGCAGCACAGCGCCCACTGCATAACCACTCGCATCTATATGTAAAAAGAAGGGAAAATTGAAATTAGGACTTTTCAACACAGGAGCAGAGGATAGCAAGCGCTTCAACCTTTTGAACGAGTCTGAACAATCTCTAGTCCAGGTGAACTGAACTTTGCTACTAGTAAGCTCAGTGAGAGGAGCTGCAATCTGAGAAAAGTTTGGACAGAACCTGCGATAATATCCTGCCATACCCAGGAATCTCTGTACTCCCTTCCTATCCTGTGGCACTGGAAATTCAGAAATTGCACGAACCTTAACCTCAATAGGAGCAACCTCACCTTGGCCGATACAAAAGCCTAGATAGGTAATCTTGGCTTGACCAAAACTACATTTAGCTAAGTTAACAGTGAAGTTGTAGTGCGCCAGTCTCTCAAACAATGCTCTGAGACGCGTCTAGTCCTGTTCCCACTCGTCACTGTACACTACTAAGTTGTCAAGGTAGGCTTCTATTCCTTCTAAATTGTGGGTCAACTCGTTCATTATACGCTGGAATGAAGAAGCCGCATTACATAGGCCGAAGGGGGTGACGATGTAGTTAAACAATCCATCTTGAACAGTAAAAGCAGATATTTCTTGAGCACGTTCAGTAAGCGGGACTTGATAATACCCTCGTAAGAGATCTAAATGGCTGACAAACTGGGCTCCTGACACACGGTCAATAAGGTCGTCAATGCGAGGTAGAGGATAACCATCAGGCAAGGTGACAGAGTTCACTTTCCTGTAATCAGTGCACATCCTGAAACTACCGTCAGGTTTAGGCACTAAAATACAGGGAGATGCCCATGGACTTTTACTGCGCTCAATAAGTCCGTGATATAACAGAAAATCGACCTCTTCTCTCAATGCTTTATGCTTTGTTGGACTCATCCTATATGGTGATTGCTTAATGGGTGATGGTCCCTGTACATCAACGTCATGTACACCTAGAGTACAACGTTTAGGAACATCACCGAACAATTCAGGGAAATGCAAAATCGTGTTTTTAATATCACTAGCTTTATCAATCCCAAGGTTACTAAGAAAATCGTCTAGTAATTGTATCTCTCGTGGCAATCCAACCTGGGAGAAAAATTTCATCAGTGCTCTCACAATAGCACGAGCATTAATTTTTCTCATAGGAATAGCTTCGGGATAGCGTGTTGCAGCGTCCATAATAGTAAATAAGTATTGGTTTCCTAGTTTGGTTCTAGGCAAAGGACCAACACAATCAATAATAAGATGTGAGAATGGTTCACCATCCACGGTGATAGGAATGAGAGGCGCAGGTGGAGGTGTGTGCGCTGGCTTGCCTGTCACTTGACACACGTGGCAACATCGCACTTGATCAGCTACTGTTTCCTTCATCTTTGGCCAAGTAAAATGTTTTGCCAGTTTACCGAGTGTCTTCTTGACACCCAAATGTCCTCCTATGGGACTATCGTGAGCAAAATCAATGGCTTGTTCACGAAATGTAACTGGTAACACTACGAGATGCTTGACTGAGGTGGAAACACTATCAGCTGACAACTTACATGTATTTTTCTCCATCAGTACACCATTATTATAATAGTAACAATTATCGAGATCCTTTGTTTCACTCTCAGTAACTGCTATATCTCTCAGTCTTTCCAGTGACTGATCAACAAACTGATCCTTGATTAAATCATCATGAGTAAGAAATTTAACGTCAGTTGTGTTCTGACTAGGTTGATGACACAGGGGAGTTAGTGTTAATGATCCTGGGCGCAGAGGGTCACTAAACAACATATTCCAGCCCAAATCATTGTCATCCACTAACTCAACAGGAGACAAGGATGGTTGTTGCATCTTTGACATAGCTCTAGTAATTGCGCTGAGAGGAAATAAAATAGGTTTCTCTCTACAAGCTTCAATGACATAATTATCATCAGTGTTATTATCAATCACAAGTGGTTCTTTACATATACCAGCATGAAGGATATCGTTCCCTATCAACAAGTCCACTGACCTGATGGGAAATACACCACTGGATATACCCACTGAATATAACCAGTATAATAGCTTGTTTCAATATAAACTTTGTGCAGAGGCACTTTTATAACAGCCCCTCCATAGGCTTCTAACAATACTACATCTATCTTGGTATAGGTATCATCAGTTATGGTCAGTACATCTTCTCTTAATAACGTGAGATAACTGCCAGTGTCTCTGAAAGTAACTATTTCAGTCAGATGTGATTCGTCAAATCCTACTTTACCTCTCGAAAGGTAAGGACCCATGGCTGAACAAATCTTTTTGTCAGATACACTTTCTGACGCTAGTCATCTGTCCTGAGTAATATTATCTAAAACAGTAGGATCAGAGGTATTACTAGGATTTTGGTGCCTTTGTTGCTCGGAAGAGGATACGACTTGTGTGGGGGCGCCAGCCGCACGACTGCTTCTCGTATCTCTTTCTAACTTATAGCAATACTCTTTAGCATGTCCTTTTCTGTTACAATAGGTACATTTAACTTTCTTCTTCTCGATATCAGATTTCTGTCTAGCCACAAAGACAGATTGAGGATTGTGAGTTTTCCTGGTAAAGGTACGAGAAGTTACAGTAGCAGGTACATCAGGCCGGCAATGAGCAGCTGATTTAGGTTGCCAACTTCTAGGAGAATTTTTAGTTACCTTGTTTCTTTGTGTTTTAGTACGTACAAGTTTGTGAGAAATCTCGTAATTGTCTGCTAATGCTGCAGTTTCCAGAATATCCGAGGTAGTATGATCGATCAGATATTCTTGTATGTGAGCAGACATACAGTTGTTAAACTCTTCGTGTAGTAACAACTGAATAAGGCTGTCGTAGTTGTTACATTTAGCAGCTCTAGACCATCTCTCAAATGCAACTTTTTTCTCATGAGCAAACTCTACACAAGTTTGATCTTGTCGTCGTTGTTACGTACGAAATGCTCTTTGATAACTTACAGGTAACAAGTTATATGTCTCTAGAATAGTTTGTTTGACAGCGTCATAACTAATGTACTTGGCAAATGGTAAAGCAGCAGTACAAGTTTGAGCTCTTCCTGTCAACGCTGTGTGCAACAAGGTTGCCCAGTGCTTACGTGGCCAGTTCATAGCACGTGCCTGGTTCTCAAACACATCAAAATAGGTGTCTAAGTCACTTTCAAAAAACTTAGGAACCATGGATGCAGCTTTCTGCACATTAAATGGGTCCTGTGATCTATCAGTCTGTTGTTTTCCCAGACGAACATTTTCTCTTTGGAAATCTTCTTCATTCAATTTCCTCTGTGCCTCTATTTGTGCAGTCTGCAACATAATGAGGCGTTCAAACCTCTCAAACTGTTCCTGAGAGATAGGACCAGTAGGTAATGGAGGAGTAAGGAAATTAACATGTCTTTCTGGACTGTCCTTAGGTCGGAAACTTCGTCCAGCCGTCTCTAGAGAGTCTAGATCTGGTCTAGGATAAGTAGATACAGGTGTAGCATACACTGTACTAGTATTAGGCTGTGTCATGCTAACAGTTAGGAGGGAAGGCGTGAGCAGAGGTTCACTAGGCTCAGACACTTCTGCAGTAGTTGCTCTTTCTTCATCAAATAGTCATACTTCCTAATTGTGACACTAGGCTTTCTGAATCTGAATCATAATCAGACATATCTGTATGAGCAGGAAACAATATATCTTTAATCAACGCTCTGACAGTTTCTGCGGTGTAATTCCTGTTATACGTCACACCGAGATATTTGGCTACTTGCCAACACGTCTGAAGTTTTAATGTACTCAACTCAAGACAAAGTCAGAGTATCAATTAACTGTTTCACTTTGGCATACATCACGAAAATAATTGTACTACGAGAGAGTGATTATGGGAAACTATAATCCTGATAGGAATTTTAGCGTTAGTTGTCTTAGAGCTAGAACTCGTACAGTATTTCCATCTCCTTGGATCAAGAGACTCAGTCAGGTACATACATCCACCTGGTATGTTGTACAAGACTAAACTCAAAGTCTTCAGATTAAGAAAGTACTCAAAGCGTTTGATCATAGAGTTACTAGTATGTCAAACTGGACAATTTCTCCAACACCTTGGATCAAGAGCATCCCTGACAGGCCCCCCATTTGTTACAAAAAACGCGATTCTAAAAGCTTAGAGATATCCAGTGAATACTAGAAAGGACTGCCCTTCTAGCATCCAGCCTGTTACTGGGTTTTCGTAACAAGTAGTCAGAATCCTTGTCCAATTATCCATTAAAATTCAGTATTATTCAATAGTGCTTCAGGATTACAACTGGTAGGCTACTAACTAGAGAAATTAAAATTTAATAAATTTATTAAGTCTAGAGGTATATTATCAAATTAAATTAAATTAAATTAATCACAGTAATCAAAATAATATCACATCTCTCGAGTTCAATATTATTGTGCTGAAAGCACATACCACATTTATAATTCTTAAGTACCGTCTGGTACATTAACATTTAATAAGATATTACAAATATATACAAGTAAGTATGTATGTGTGTAAGTGCTCTAAGTAGTTTGTTATGTCTCACGACTCGACTAGACTTAAACAAGTGACTGACAAAGTCCTCTAATAAACTAACTTCTTGACCGACTGGCAACCAGAACAGTCTGCTTGAACAACAAAAAGAATGCTGAGCCCAATAGCAATACAACAAGCAACTGCGACACAGAATCAGGAACAAGGAGATAATATAACGACACTAAGTAGGGACCATCTGCAGATCCTCCACAAAAGTTACAAAACTCCCATACTACTGAATCTAAGTTCAGCATAAGAAAATCCCAGACTGTGATAATACAGAGATACCAGTACAAGTTAGTAGGTCAGAAGCTACAGCTCAGGACCTGAGATGCTCAGAGTGTCTATGAGACACACAACCTCAGTACAACGTCGAAAATCACTAAGTCTATACAAGGTTCTGTGAACAGAGTTCTACAGAACTAACAAGAATAATGAGACAGACAATCTGTCCAACCACCAAGCAAGTCTCGAGCAGACTGAATACTTCAGGCGAGGTGAGGACACCCCCCTCGATCACGTGATAGCTCCATGGACAGCAGTCGCCCAGCAAGAAACCGGCAATATAACGAGCAAACAGCGATAATTACAGTAGTTAGACAATCAAGACTTGAACTGAGCACATAATATGTTACATCCTACCTAACAAAGGAAACTACGTCAAATAACAATATAAAGCAATACATTTACGATTTAGCTATTATTGCAAATACAGTGGACCCCCGGTTAACGATATTTTTTCACTCCAGAAGTATGTTCAGGTGCCAGTACTGACCGAATTTGTTCCCATAAGAAATATTGTGAAGTAGATTAGTCCATTTCAGACCCCCAAACATACACGTACAAACACACTTACATAATTGGTTGCATTCGGAGGTAATCGTTATGCGAGGGTCCACTGTATAAGCAATATAAAATTAAATGAAAAAGTAATAATTATATATATACATAATAATCATTGCAACCATTCAGGGGTTGCAACAAAGGATCAGTTATGGAAGGAGAAAAGAGAATATGAATGTGTAAATTCAAGGATAATGTGGATTAAAGTAAAGGTTGGATGCGAAAAGTGGGTCATAATAAGCGTGTATGCACCTGGAGAAGAGAGGAATGTAGAGAGAGAGAGATTTTGGGAGATGTTAAGTGAATGTATAGGAACTTTTGAACCAAGTGAGAGAGGAATTGTGGTAGGGGACCTGAATGCTAAAGTAGGAGAAACTTTTAGAGAGGGTGTGGTAGGTAAGTTTGGGGGTGCCAGGTGTAAATGATAATGGGAGCCCTTTGATTGAACTTTGTATAGAAAGGGGTTTAGTTATAGGTAATACATATTTTAAGAAAAAGAGGATAAATAACTATACAAGATATGATGTAGGGCAAAATGACAGTAGTTTGTAGGATTATGTATTGGTAGATAAAAGACTGTTGAGTAGACTTCAGGATGTACATGTTTATAGAGGGGCCACAGATGTATCAGATCAGTTTTTAGTTGTAGCTACACTGAGAGTAAAAGGTAGATGGAATACAAGGAGAATAGAAGCATCGGGGAAGAGAGAGGTGAAGGTTAATAATCTAAAAGAGGAGGCAGTTAGGATAAGATATAAACAGCTATTGGAGGATAGATGGGCTAATGAGAGCATAGGCAATGGGGTCGAAGAGGTATGGGGTAGGTTTAAAAATGTAGTGTTAGTGTTCAGCAGAAGTTTGTGGTTACAGGAAAGTGGGTGCGGGAGGGAAGAGGAGCGATTGGTGGAATGATGATGTAAAGAGAGCAGTAAGGGAGAAAAAGTTAGCATATGAGAAGTTTTTACAAAGTAGAAGTGATGCATGAAGGGAAGAGTATATGGAGAAAAAGAGAGAGGTTAAGAGAGTGGTGAAGCAATGTAAAAAGAGAGCAAATGAGAGAGTGGGTGAGATGTTATCAACAAATTTTGTTGAAAATAAGAAAAAGTTTTGGAGTGAGATTAACAAGTTAAGGAAGCCTAGAGAACAAATGGATTTGTCAGTTAAAAATAGGAGAGGAGAGTTATTAAATGGAGAGTTAGAGGTATTGGGAAGATAGAGGGAATATTTTGAGGAATTGTTAAATGTTGATGAAGATAGGGAAGCTGTGATTTCGTGTATAGGGCAAGGAGGAATAACATCTTGTAGGAGTGAGGAAGAGCCAGTTGTGAGTGTGGGGGAAGTTCATGAGGCAGTAGGTAAAATGAAAGGGGGTAAGGCAGTTGGAATTGATGGGATAAAGATAGAAATGTTAAAAGCAGGTGGGGATATAGTTTTGGAGTGGTTGGTGCTATTATTTAATAAATGTATGGAAGAGGGTAAGGTACCTAGGGATTGGCAGAGAGCATGCACAGTTCCTTTGTATAAAGGCAAAGGGGACAAAAGAGAGTGCAAAAATTATAGGGGGATTAGTCTGTTGAGTATACCTGGTAAAGTGTATGGTAGTTATTATTAACCCTTTGAGGGTTTTCGTCGTACTAGTACGTCTTACGCGTAGGGGTTTTTGACGTACTAGTACGCATAAATTCTAGCGGCCTCAAATCTCGCGCGAAAAGGCTGGTAGGCCTAGGTGTGAGAGAATGGGTCTGCGTGGTCAGTGTGCGCGGTAGAAAAAAAATCTGGGACCCAGTGGTGCATTGTGGGAATGCCCTCTTAGTAAACAATGTCCACCATGCCTCGCGGTAAGAAGCTCCTCACTCCTCGGCGAATTGGGACACTTTTGTTCCCCAGTGACAGTTCTAATAGTGATGGAAGTGCCAGTGAAGATGAGTTTCGTGGTTTTAGTGAGGTTTTGACCGAAACTAATGACCATAATATCGGTAATAGTGAAGAAAACCCAGACGACCCTCAGCCTTCCACCTCTGGTGCTGGGCCCTCGTGTTCACATTCAGTTGTTCCAGAACCCAAGAGGAAACTTCTATTTTCCCAAATCCCAGACTCGGATGAGAGCATGGGTGATGATAGTGATAGTGAATATGAACTACAAGCTCTTCAAACTAGTTCCAGTAGTGATAGTGAAGTGCAATATTCCCCAGTGAAGCGTCAGTATATACGACGATATATGCGCTCTGGAAGTGTGCCATGTGTTTTACCAAGGGGAAGGAGTGTATCTCGGAGTACATCCCGTGGCTGCACAACAGGAACAGACAGTGAAAATGACGAAGATACTGTTGCAATTGGGATGGAAAATGTGCGTGGTGGTAGTGGTGCCGGCGGTGAGGCACCAGCAGTGGGCCATGCTGCCACCCACGCCGCTGCCTCAGCTGATCTAGAACAAAGGCCACCATCCCCCACTCCCCCACCACACCAGCCTCCACAACCACAACCTCCACAACCACAACCTCCACAACCACAACCTCCACAACCACAACCACCTGTCATTGTCCAGTACCCACCAGCAGACCGCACCTGGGATTGGCAGGAAGCTGTCAATTTTGTTCCAAATCCCCACCAGTTTGATGGCAGCCAAAGTGGAATACGGCCATCTTGTGCACTTGGGAACAATGCCACTGAACTGGAATGTTTCGAGTTATTCTTTGACGAACCACTGATGAAAAGTATTGTCATGGAAAGCAACACATACTACGAGTACACCATGGCAAACACAATACTTTCACCAAAATCACGTCTACACCAATGGAAGGAGGCAACTGTGGCTGAGATGTATCTTTTCTTTGCCACAATAATGCTTATGCCACATGTGTATAAGCACAAAGTGAAATCATACTGGTCAACAGACCCCCTGATTGCAACACCAGGTTTCAGTGATATAATGCCAGTGAATCGATTTGTGCTAATGTTACGTATGCTTCACTTCTCAGATAAAACCAGGCCTGACAGAACTGACAGGTTATATAAGATTAGGAATGTGTTTGTGTATCTGAAACAGAAATTCAGTACTCATTTTTATCCCTTCAGGAAGCTTGTAATTGACGAGTCTTTGATTCTGTTCAAAGGAAGACTCTCTTTCAAGCAGTACATACCAAGCAAGAGGAAACGCTTTGGTATAAAGTTGTTTGTGCTTTGTGATTGTTACAGTGGTCTGGTATTGGATATTATTGTGTACACTGGAAGTTATACATTGCAAAATACCAGGAAGTTATTGGGCATCTCAGGTGATGTGGTTCGAACAATGATAGAACCATACCTTGGTAAGGGGCATATATTATATACAGATAACTGGTACACAAGCCCCTCACTCAGTGATTTTTTGCGAGTGAACATGACAGATGTGTGTGGCACAGTGCGTGCAAATCGAAAACATATGCCCAGGTTTGACGCTGGCACTCGCAGAGGTGAGGTGCAGGCGTTTGCTGCCAATGACATCATGGCATTTCGGTGGCATGACAAACGAGATGTCACACTGTTGTCATCAATTCACCCTAATGAAATGGCAGACAGTGGCAGGCAGCATAGAGAGAGAAATGAACCCATTCTAAAACCTGCAGCTGTGAATGATTACACCTTCAACATGCGTTCAGTGGACAAATGTGACATGCAGATTGGGTTTGCTGATTGTGTTCGCAAGAGTTATAAGTGGTACATCAAACTGTTTTTCCATCTTCTGGACATTTCCATGCTCAATGCTTATAATATGTATAAGATGAGCACCAGAAACAAACCACAGTACGGCGAATTCTGTTTGTCTGTCATCAGACAAATAGTATTCAAGTACCAAGGAAATGCACCTGCAATTGACCGCCCACCAAATTATCAACAACTACCTGCTCGTCTGAAGCATGGTGATCACTTCCTGGTAAAACTGCCTGCTACTGCTTTGAAGAAAAAGGCTCAGAAGAGGTGTTACGTCTGTTCACATACAAAAAAACGCCCACAACAACGCAGAGACACTCGTTTTATGTGTGAGGAGTGCAAAACTCCACTGTGCATGACACCATGTTTCAAAGACTTCCACAGGCTGCAGAACTTCTAGAAACATGTCCTGTGACTGTATATGTGTATATAAAATATAGAAAAATAGTAATAAACAACATTTCATATTGTTTGTTTGTGTAAATATTTTCTGTAAACAAAATAATGACAACAGTGTTTACGCCCTTATTGTGTAGTATTGAATAAGTAAGTAAGTAAGTAAGTTTATTCAGGTAAACACAAATACAGTTACATAGAATTATCATACATAGCAGCATATGTGTAGGGAACCTAGGATAACCCAAAAAAGTCAGACAGAGTGACTTATTTCCATTGGGGTCCTTTTACCTTATTATTATAGTATAAAGGTTATAATATTTTCTTATTATTCTACAATGAAGATAACATCTTATTATCATACTAAAAAGACTATCTGCTACACCAAGGTCATTAAGACTATCTACAATACGAGGGTCATTACAAGGAATAAGGTAAAATTTACACGTATGTTAGCTAAAAAATAGAAAATCATTCCCCTCCCTTTCTGTAGCTACATTCATCAGACACCTTTTGGCACTCTTCTTGAACTGGTTCACGCTATGACTGGCTTTGACATGTGCGGGTAGTCTGTTCCATTCCTTTATTGCTGTACAATAAAAGGTGTTTGAAGCCTGGCCACTGACTGTGGGTACTACAAAGTTGTGCTCTCTCCCCCTAGTACTATGATTGCTTTGGTTCCCAACCTTGACAAAACTGACAGCAAGATATTCTGGACATTGTTTGTGAGCAATTTTATAAACATGATTTAGCTTCAGTTGTTTTACTCTGTCTTCAACATTTAGCATATCCAACTGCTGTAATTCATCCTGGCCTACATGTTCTCTTGGTCCCAGCCCCAGGATGAATCTTACGATTTTGTTCTGGGTGATTTGCAGTCTATCTTTCAGTTTTTTTGTCAAGGCAGAGTACCAAGAAGAGCAAGCGTAATCCATATGGCATTGTATAAGGGCTAGACATAGGGTCCTGCGAGCCTCAGTAGGTAGGCACTGTGCTTGTCTATACAGGAACTTCAGTTTGGCATTCGCTTTCTTTACTACACTGTTCCCTATCAATTCTCCTGACATGCATGGGTCAAAGGGGATTCCCAAATATTTTACTGATGAAACCAAAGTGATGGGCTCCCCATTACATTGAACATTAAAATTATTTACCCTTCTCAGTTTATGTTTCGTGCCAAAGAGAATGGCTTCAGTTTTCCCTAGGTGTAATGATAGTTTGTTGTCTACTAACCATTTGCTGCAGGACTCCAGTTCCAGTGATAAAACATTAGCAATATCTTGTGGGTCTTTACCTGACACTAACAGAGCACTGTCATCTGCATACAGTAGGAGTTTGCACTTGACACTGATAGGCATATCATTGACATAACATAAGAATAATAAGGGACCCAGAATACTACCTTGGGGAACTCCACATGTTATCGGCAGGGGTTCTGATTCTGTTTTGTTGATTTTGACTATTTGTCTCCTGTTGCTAAGGTAGGACTTAAACCAGTCTACAGAACCTATACCAATAGCTTGAAGTTTATTACATAATATATTGTGGTTGACAGTATCGAAGGCCTTTTGCAGGTCTAAGGTTACCATGCCTATGAGGTTCCCCTTTGACATTTCAGTTCTCAGGTAATCCATCAGATTAATAAGGGAGGTGTCGGTTGAGTAGGATCTTCTAAAGCCCGATTGATAGCTATGGAGAATGTTGTTGTCATTAAGGTACTTAACTACTTGAGAATACACCGCCCTCTCTAGAATTTTAGATATTATACTGAGTATACTAACAGGCCTATAGTTGCTTACATCAGACCTACTATTTTTCTTGAAGATAGGAGTGACTCTGGCCTCCTTGAACCCCTCTGGTACTGTATTAGTGGTGATTGATAGATTTATTATGTGAGCAATAGGGATTGACAGTTCAGAAGCACCATCTTTTAGGAACTTAGACGGGATGTTATCAGGGCCTGTGCTCTTAGTTGGGTTTAACCTGCTTAGTTCTTTTTGAATAAAGTCATGAGATACACTTACTAGTTGACAACTGTTTGGGGTTACCCCTTTATTGGTATAGTATGTTTGAAACTTATCAGAGTCTGTGTTAAAGGTATTTGATGCAGCTGGTAGTTTACTTACTAGTGTTGATGCAACAGATGTGTAGTAGGAATTAAAGCAATTTGCCACCTTAGATGTTTCGTGGCATACCTCATTATCGATAGTGAGTACTATGTTAGACCTATCTACTGGCTTATGGCTATACCCCAACTGTTTTAGTTGTTGCCAGAGCTTTCTGGGGTTATGCTTATACTCTTCAATTTTTGAGCAGTAGTGCTTTGCCTTTGCTCCTTTTATAAGTCTCTGTACTCTGTTCCTCACCCTTTGGAATTCATTTAGTGCTGCAATATCCTGTCTGTTTGCTTTAAATCTTTTTAGCAGCTGGTCTCTGAATTTCATATTATCTAATATCTCGGTATTCATCCAGGGTTCAGTTCTTCGTTTAATCCTAACCTCTTTAACTGGTGCAATATTATCAAGGATGGTAGTGAACATTGTTTTGAATTTTTCCCAGGCATCGTTTACGTCCGTGCAACTTGTTATCTCTGTCCAGTCACAATTGTGTAGCCTATTTACCAGTGTTTCTTTACTGTAGTTTCTAGTTGACCTCATTTTTATTGTCCTGTGTAGGCCTATCCTATCCCTAGTTATTTTCCTGGTGCAGTAAATGATGAAATGATCACTAAGACCTGTGGTAATGACGCCTGACTGACTAATGTTCTCAGAGCGGTTACAAAGTATGTGGTCAATTAGGGTGGCTGAGAACTGTGTGATCCGGGTTGGAGTATTAATAAGTTGAGTGTAACTATTTAATCCTAGAATTTGCTTATACCTTTTGCATAGCCCGTTATTTTGCTGCTGAAAACAGATATTGAAGTCGCCCAGTATTATTGTCTCGCAATTGTTTTCAACTCCGGACAAGACTCTGGAAAAGTCTTCTAAGAACTGGTCCTGGGTAGGAGGGCGGTAACTAGTTCCTACTAAGATGGGTTTGGTCTTAGGAAGCAGCACTTCAAACCATAGAATCTCCAGTTTATTGTTATTTAAATCAGGTCTTGGGTTGTAAGCTAAGTCATTTCTAATGTAGGCACATACTCCACCACCCTTTCTGTTCCTATCTAAGCGTTTTATATTGTAACCATCTATTTTGACCTCGTCGTCAGTCACCGTATCATCCAACCAAGATTCAGAGATGGTTATAACTGCCGCCCTAATTTTGTTAGCTAGAATCCTAATCTCTGCCAATTTAGGAAGAAGTGATCTTGCATTGACATGAATAAAGTGAAGGCCTGTTTTCATAAAACAATCATAATCATCAATATATGGTAATGGGTCATTTGTATTAAAATTTGGTAAATCAATGTCATCACTGCTAAAGGGTAACTGTGCCAAAGTGCATTTGTTACACACAAAATGAATTCTGGCACCGTTGCTATAATTGTACATACATCCATCATGCACCCACCCCTTACACATTTTACATAAGGTGCCTTTTCTGTTTTTCATGCGTACTTTAGTACAGTGTATGCACCTGTTTGGTAGTGTTTGAGATAATAATGGCTGTATTGTCTCACACTGACCTATGTATGCATTACATATGGAGTTAAGGTTATCATTCCTAGCTACTAGACCGTCATTATTGCCGTCATTTATCTGTCTGTTTTGCCTCTGCACAATAGTTTGAGGTCCTGGATTAATTTGGATATCACCACTTAAGAGCGCTACAATAAGAGCTGTGTGCCACTGTTTCTGTTTAGGTATGCGGTGTTGCCATACCTTGCGGCGATAGTGAGGTTTACTTTTCTGGTAGGATGGCAACTGTTGGGCTTTTACTGTCCAGGGCGCTGTTACTCCATTCACCTTTTCCAACCCCCATGACTGATTTCTTTCTTCATGGAATTGAAGAAGAAATATAAATATAATTATGCCAGCCTGTACCCCCCTAATGCCTGCCATTTTCACTCTTCGCTCTTTTACTCATATACAATAATATTTATTTCTCTTTTCCAGTCCCTAGTACACTTAGTATCTGCTTTAGCAATCACCACTGCATTACTAGTAAAATTTCCTCTTCAGAAACCATCTTCACTGCTCACTTTTCCCTTAACTTCACAACACCCTTACATTTAACCCCTTATTCACCCTCCCCTACCCACCTCACTTCACAGTCTGGCTTCACCAATTAACTTCTAACTCCTTTCCATTCTGGTAGACCAGGAAGGTTTAATCCATGGTTTTATCCTTCCAAATCCCCCTCAATTCCATTTATCGGGGGTTGTGTCGTGTTGTTGTCTCCTGACCTGTTTTGCTGACTCAACCATTTTTAAAACACTGAGGGGAGTAACACCACCTGACTTTCCTTGAGTTTATAGATATATTTGGCTTTTTCTGCTATGATTCTCTCACTGTACACTGGTCAGCTGAATATAGGTCAGCTACTAAAACATTAACCTTGACTATTTAACTATTCACTTCTTTCCCAAGACTGTCACTGAGGGATAACCGTCCTATACCTTGGAGTTTTATACTGTTGATTTGACGATGTCTCCTGTGTTTCCCTCTCGTTAGCACTGGTACAGGTGATATGATGGTGGTACAGATATGATGCTACTGTCAACAGATGAACGTCAGTAAAGATGAGAATTTCACTTCGCTAGTTGTACGTCTGGCAGTAGCGGCTGTTTGAATGCCGGTCAGCCATGTTTAAAGGCTCAAATCTTTCCCTCGTTTGGCACTGACGAAAAAAGTCCTACAGACCTGTCATTTCCTTGGAGATTTAGTTGATCAGGTTTTCTGCCATGTTGTCTTCCCGTTAAACACTGGTGCAGTTGATTTGTAGGTCAGTTATTTCACTGTAGTGGAAAACGTCTCATGTCTGGTTCACGTCTGGCAACAGCAGGTCTGGTACTTGAATGCCAGTCCCTCTTTTGTCATATTTAGTCCATTTCGTTGTCGTCACCGTCAGTTTTTATGTCACTATAGGTTCCTTGCATGTTGTTGCAGCAGTACTTGCCAACTTGGCCATCACTGGAGTTCGGATAGGCCCAGGGGACGGCAAGATGTAGGAGCAGCCTTGTTGCTGCTTGCTGCGGCTGAAGATGGCATCACTGCTGAAAAAGAAATAACTTACAAAATACTGATCATGTTGGCCTCAGAGGCCATAAAAGTTACTCAGAAAAAGAAAAATTGAAAAATAATTGAAAATAGTACATAAAAAAGTAAATAGAAAAATACCGGGTGACGGCAGTCGGCGATGTTACCATATGTTGTTCAATTTTGGCAAATTTCACACCTCCATATCTCGGTAAGTATTGACATTAAAATTTTTTTGTTTAGCCTATAATGTTTAGAAAAAAATACTCTATTTTTTCATATGAAAAAATAATTTTTTTTTTTTTTTAAATTTGGCCGACCCTGAGAACGAGTTTCGGAGAGGGCCTGTCGACCCTCAAAGGGTTATGAGAATTAAGAGTAAGACTGAGAATAGGATAGCAGATGACCAAGGAGGCTTTAGGAAAGGTAGGGGGGGTGTGGACCAGGTGTTTACAGTGAAACATACAAGTGAACAGTATTTAGATAAGGCTAAAGAGGTTTTTGTGGCATTTATGGATTTGAAAAAGGCATGTGATGGTGGATAGGTGGGGGGGGGCAATGTGGCAGATGTTGCAGGTGTATGGTATAGGAGGTAGGTTACTGAAAGCAGTGAAGAGTTTTTACGAGGATAGTGAAGCTCAAGTTAGAGTATGTAGGAAAGAGGGAGATTATTTCCCAGTAAAAGTAGGCCTTTGACAAGGATGTGTGATGCCACCGTGGTTGTTTAATATACTTATAGATGGGGTTGTAAGAGAAGTAAATGCGAGGGTCTTGGCAAGAGGCGTGGAGTTAAAAGATAAAGAATCACACATAAAGTGGGAGTTGTCACAGTTGCTCTCTGCTGATGACACTGTGCTCTTGGGAGATTCTGAAGAGAAGTTGCAGAGGTTGATGGATGAATTTGGTTGGGTATGTAAAAGAAGAAAATTAAAAGTGAATACAGGAAAGAGTAAGGTTATGTGGATAACAAAAAGATTAGGTGATGAAAGATTGGATATCAGACTGGAGGGAGAGAGTATGGAGGAGGTAAATGTATTCAGATATTTGGGAGTGGACATGTCAGCAGATGGGTCTATGAAAGATGAGGTGAATCATAGAATTGATGAGGGGAAAAGGGTGAGCGGTGCACTTAGGAGTCTGTGGAGACAAAGAACTTTGTCCTTGGAGGCAAAGAGGGGAATGTATGAGAGTATAGTCTTACCAACGCTCTTACATGGGTGTGAAGCATGGGTGATGAATGTTGCAGTGAGGAGAAGGCTGGAGGTAGTGGAGATGTCATGTCTGAGGGCAATGTGTGGTGTGAATATAATGCAGAGAATTTGTAGTTTGGTAGTTAGGAGGTGCGGGATTGCCAAAACTGTTGTTCAGAGGGCTTGGAAGGGTTGTTGAGGTGGTTCGGACATGTAGAGAGAATGGAGCGAAACAGAATGACTTCAAGAGTGTATCAGTCTGTAGTGGAAGGAAGGCGGTGTAGGGGTCGGCCTAGGAAAGGTTGGAGGGAGGGCGTAAAGGAGGTTTTGTGTGCGAGGGGCTTGGACTTCCAGCGGGCATGCGTGAACGTGTTTGATAGGAGTGAATGGAGACAAATGGTTTTTAATACTTGACGTGCTGTTGGAGTGTGAGCAAAGTAACATTTATGAAGGGATTCAGGGAAACCGGCAGGCTGGACTTGAATCCTGGAGATGGGAAGTACAGTGCCTGCACTCTGAAGGAGGGGTGTTAATGTTGCAGTTTAAAAAGTGTAGTGTAAAGCACCCTTCTGGCAAGACAGTGATGGAGTGAATGATGGTGAAAGTTTTTCTTTTTCGGGCCACCCTGCCTTGGTGGGAATCGGCCAGTGTGTTAATAAAAAAAAAAATTGTTTATACAGTAGTGTACTGTCTGTGGAGACAAAGAACTTTGTGCATGGAAGTGAAGAGGGGAATGAATGAGAGTACAGTGGAACCCTGAGTTTCGGCCATAATCCGTTACCGGAGATAGTCCTAAACTCGAAACGGCCAAAAGGAGAAGCAGTATTTCCCATAAGAAATAATGTATGTACAATTAATCCCTTACAAACCCACAAAAAAAAAAATACATTTTTTTAAAGAGTAACTATAGTTTTACATACACACAACACAGATAAATACATATACTATACAGTATACCCTCAGTTATTGGCCGTAATCCGTTCCAGAAGCTCGGCCTAAGACCAAAATGGCCGAAAACCTAAATAATATTTCCCATAAGAATTAATGGAAATACAATTATTCCATTACAGACAAAAGTATTCACAAAAAAAAAAAATTAACAATTACGTAAGTATTACATACCTTTATTCAAGGCTAATGCTGGCTTCTGGAAGATAGGGAGGAGGAAAGGAGGAGGAGTTAGTGTTTGGAAGGGGAATCCCATTCCATAAAGACTAGGTAGCAAAGCCTTCTCTGGAGTTACTTTCCCCCTTTGTCTTTTAATGCCACTAGGACCAGCTTTAGTCACTGGACCCCTGTCACACAAATTTGTCCATTGAGGTCTGTTTCTGGCATCTCTAGGATTTCCCTGAAGTGGAACAGGGTTTTGTCACTGAACATGTTGCAGATATGGCTTGTTTCAGCTTTGTCAGGGTGGTGTTTCTCTTGAAAAGCTTGCATCCTAGTCCACATTGCACACACCTCTTTAATCTCTGAAGAAGGCACCTCCTTCACACTCATCCTCCTCTTCTGCAGTCTGTTGCTGTTCAAGTTGAAGCTCTTGCAGCTCTTCAGTGGCTAGCTCTTCCCTGTGGTCCTCCACCAACTCTTCCACATCCTCGCCACTTGCCTCCAACCCTAGGGACTTCGCCAGTGCCACAATAGTCCACAAGGTCAGGGTCAGCCTCAAACCTTTCACAATCTCTCTTGGACACAACCTGGCAACAATTTTCTCCAAGCAGAGTTCAAAGTCCTGGAAGTCACTCTCTTCCAAGCCTTACCTATAATGCTTTTGCAATTGAGGATAGTGAAGTGATCTTTCCAGAACTCTCTTAGTCAACTGAGTGTCAGAGGTCACTTCAAAGCACTTTTCAAACAATGCTTTTGCGTAGAGGTTTTTGAAGTTAGATATGACCTGGTTATTTTAGTGCCAGAAATGCCTGCATTGTTTATACTGGAGACCCTATTTTGAAATTGGAATATTTGGAAATTTGTGTTAAATTGGTCAAATTACCAATTTCTGGTCATTTCCTTGGGTAGTTGAAATAGTTGATTTGGAGGTTTCTTGTGCTCGTTCGATAAAATAGAAGACATACTAGCAAAAGAGCTAAGAATTTGGTCTACTGGAACAATGTAATTAGCCTAAAATACGAGTCAAATTGGGCAAAAATCGCCAATGAATAAATAACACTGACATAGCAAAATTTGTGGAAGTGTAATTACGTAAATTTTTCCATCAAATTTTGTATTTTTTTTTTTTACCCTTCATAAGAAAAAAAAAAATTTCTTTTTAAATTCTTGGAAGCTGTGAACAAGTTTCATATCGGGGGTCTGGACAGTGAAAGGGTTAACTAGACAATTAAGAAATATTTTGCTTATCCAAGAATTACCCAGCCATTTTAATGCTACTTAGTTTGTCACTACTGTGTGATGTACTTTCCAGTTTAGTATTTCATAAAGAATGCACTCATTAATTTTTGTGAAATACAATTAAATTCAGTTTGTGTATTCTCTATTCTTGTACTGTATGTAATACTTTGGATATACAGGAATTTTTGTATCAGATGGTGAAGTGTTTATTCTGTATTTTCTTAATTTCTTCACAACAGGAGCCTACACAGCTGAACCTGTTTTTGGTAACTTCATCTAATGAATGTGAAGAATTACATGATTCTGTTTTGCGAGTCAGAGAAACCAGAGGTTGTGTGCCAGCTTTCTTGTATAGCGTTTCATGCATAACAGATGCAAGCTCTGGGGAGATTTACAAGGTGAGTATAACTAGTTAAATCTGAATAAATATATTTTGTACAGTACTCGTTATCTTGGCATATAAATCTGGTGTGGAGGGAAGGACGAGTGGGTGTCGTCCTTGGAATTGTTGGATGGAGATGGTAAAGGAGGTTTGTTTAGTGTGAAGGGCTTAGATGTCCAACAGGCTTGTATGAGCATGTTAGGAGTGAAGCAAGAAATTTTCATGATTTGTTATGCAGTTAGTGTGAGCAGGGTAACATATTGGGGTTCAGAGAAACAGGTTAGCCAGACTTGAGCCCTGGAGGTGAGAAGTACATTTCTTACATTCTGAAGGAAGTGTGGGGATTACGTAGTTTTGAGGGCTACCTGAACTGCGATGTTGGTACTCTTCTAGCAAATGGTGATTGAATGTGTGACTGTGAAAGTGGTTTCTTCTTTTATCATGCTACCCTACCTCAGCAGAAGGTGGCTGGAGCATTTAAAAAAAATTAGACCTTGAAAATATACCTAGAACGTTGACTGCACTTACAAATTTAATCAAGCTCCTAAATTACTTGTAATATTTGAAGACCTTTGAAATGTACTCTCAGGAATACAGGTGAAAAGAATACATCATAATTTATACAGGTCCGCCATCACAAATCCGGCAATCAGTTATTCGGTTCCTTCAGTTATTCGGCACTAATTTTGACTAGCACAATTTCAAATTTCCAGGGTTGCCAAACCAACCTGCTGGTACTGTTTGGTGGCGCTACTTGCTGCATAAGTCATTCCAATTTCTTTTTCTCCATTTATTGTTTTAACCTGCTTGCTTTTAGCCCTAGCCATGGTTCCAATGAATAAAAGAAATGCTTCTCATTATGTAAAGCACCTACACAGTACATTATCCATTAAAGATAAGGTGGCTTTGAAGCCACTGTTGGTTGTCATGAACTCAGTCTCATGATACAGGAGAATATGCTTTATTATTACGCTAATATCAACACGACAGCTTATTTGCCTATCACAATTGATCTAATATGACATAAGAAACAATTTAAATAACATAAAACATGTTAAATACTCCAGAATGAATAATATTTGGCATAACACCGAGCAGTTCGACAGAGTTATGAAGAGGATATGGTAAACAAATACCATTCTCCTATCCTTGTCTTGGGGGTTTATATTAGAAAAAACGGAGTATAGCACAGGGCTAACTATGATATACACTCGTACTCCACCATAAACATGAAACAAAAAAGTTATTTTCTCTCTATAGATTATCACACATAGCAGCATATGTGTAGAGAACCTAAAATAACCCCAAAAAAGTCAACATGGCTTACTTTTAGTACCTGGCTTGGGTTAGCCATACATGTATATGATTTTTGGTAAATATTCGATTCCTAGCCAGGGTAGAAACATTAGGTGTGTTTCTTTACACCTATTGTCTATGTTTACCCATCAGTAAATGGGTACCTGGGTGTTAGTCGACTAGTGTGGATGTTATCCTGGGACACTGACCTAATTTTCTTGAAATACGTACTCAGCATAACAAGTGCCTTTCTATACAGTAGTATGTCACTGATGTCAGCTAGGCCTGTATACCTTGTACATGTACGTGTAGTAAATAAAATTATTATTATATTATTATTATTATTTTCTCAGTTGTTTGTTGGGTTATCTTATTCAAACTTGGGCAATGTATGATGGAAAGATACTTCTTCACGTACACCAAAAATGAAAGAAATCAGACCATAAATAGCGGAATTCACTTCTCGGCCATTAGCGGTCACTTAGCGGTATATTTTTGTATGGTTATGGTTATATTCTCATTTTTTCGGTCTCATTTGATAGAATGAAAGATATATTACAGAAATAGATATGATTTTGATTGCTTTCATGACGAAAAGTACCTTGAAATTGCGCTCACAGTAGTGAAAATGTTCTATTCTTTAGCGAAGCTCGAGTAAACAAATGACATCACCGTCCAATACCTGTCCACCTGCCAGTCTAAATTCCAGTATGGAGTCAAGAATGGATTGACATTATTTATACAATTATTACAATAATGCAGTAGTCTGCATAACAGTAAATCATCATCATCATTTTTTTTTTTTTTTTTTTAATAAAAATTCCAAATGGTAAGCAAGAGTAATATAAGAGGGGCCTGTAGCCGTGACTAATGAACAGAGGAAATGTTATTTTAGTGCCAGGAATGTCTACATTGTTTATTCTGGACCCTATTTTGAAATTGGCATCTTGAAATTTGTGTGAAATCGGCCAAATTGCCAATTTCTGACCACTTTATTGGGTAGTTGAAATAATTGAATGGGTGGTTTCTTGTACTCACTTGACAGACTAGAAGTAAATAAGTTTATTCAGGTATACACAAATACAGTTACATAGATTATCATACATAGCAGTGTATGTATAGAGAACCTGGGATAACCCAGAAAAGTCAGACAGTGACTTATTTCCAGTACCTGGCTTGGGCTTGCCATATATGATTTTTGGTAAATATTTTTTTTTCTCGGTTGTTGGGCTATCTCATTGAAACTTGGGCAGTGTATGACGGACAGATGCTTCTTAACGTACAACAAAAATAAAAAAGACAGACGATAAATAAGGGGGTTCACTTCTCAGCCATTAGCCGCCTCTTTGCAGTATATTTTCGTATGGTTTTTATGGTTGTATTCTCATTTTTTGGACTCATTTGATAGAATGGAAGATATATTACAGAAATAGACATGATTTTGATTGCTTTCATGACGAAAAGTACCTTGAAAGAGTTTAAAGTAGCGGAAATGTTCAATTTTTGCCGATGTTCAATGAACTGTGTAAGTCAAGTTGGCTAATTTTATTAAGTGTATTCTAACCTAACCACTGTAATTCGGCAAACCCAGTAATCCGGCACACTACAGGTCCCAATGATGCCGGATTTGTGATGGAGAACCTGTACCTAGAAAATACTGGAGGGACTGGTCCTGAATCACCACGCAGACATTGCTCTATTAAAAAAAAAAAAAAGCAAGAGGCTCGGCATTATTATATATTATTATAATCATGGGGGAGTGCTAAACCCGTAGAATTATACAGCGCATGTGGGGGGGGATGGGAGGCATATAGGCTCAGTTCGGGGAACTGGAGCACAGATCCAATTCCCTAGATCAAGAGCCACTCACCAGCGTCAAGGAGCCTCCCTTGAGGGGAAGAGGCTCGGCAGACAGTGCAAAAATGTCCTCGGTGAAAAGCAGGGATGCTGTAAGTGTACTAAGAGATAATACATTAAGTGTAAGAGTGTCATGTAGGGGGGTATTGGACAAATGGATAATTGGGGAATATGGGAGTAAGGGATTATGTAGGCAGGGGATAGGCAGGCAAGGTGGTAGGAGAGATGATTAGCGGAGGTGGTAGGTAACATGAGGTCACTGGTGTTTACACCTTCACCTCTCATTACTCTACCCACCACACTACTCACCCTCTCACTACTTGAAATAAAATAATGAAAAGAGCAAATACAGTGGACCCCCGGTTAACGATATTTTTTCACTCCAGAAGTATGTTCAGGTGCCAGTACTGACCGAATTTGTTCCCATAAGAAATATTGTGAAGTAGATTAGTCCATTTCAGACCCCCAAACATACACGTACAAATGCACTTACATAATTGGTCGCATTCGGAGGTAATCGTTATGCGGGGGTCCACTGTAATGGGGACAGTGAATATTACTATTCCACTCAAACACAGTTTAGTATAAGTCCTTGTACAATAATATATTTGGGAACGGGAGTTTAGGTAAATGGGGATGGTACATAAAAGCATTGAGACAGGGAATACAATCAACTTCACGAAACAGAACATAACTTACAATATAATTCAGAGGACAGTTCACCACAGGAACTATCCATGCACTAGCCACAGGTCCCAAGACCTACACAGCCCGAGTACTGCTCCAAGCCAGTACTCTGCCCAGTGTCTCCAACAGTCTCTCCTCCTGAGACTCTCCAGCTCAGCTCTGCACACAGGCCAGAGCTCCGCTCAACTCTGCTGCTCAGAGCTCTGCATACAGCAGTAGCTCCGCTCGAAGTCTCCTTCCTTAGTTGTTCCTTGGGCTTATATTGTCCCGAGAGCACCCCCCCCCCACCCCCACAATGGGGTGTGCACCACGTGTTTTGACCCAACGCCGAATTCTGACGCGTCAAGAAAAAAAGACCTCAGACTTAAGCCGAAAAGGTGTGACTGACGGACATTTGCCAAGGCAAGGTGTGACCATATAATTGGTTAAATTAGGTCTCCCCAGAGACCTCACAAGCCCAGCTGAACTACATCACAAGAGGCCCCAAGTCTCAATTACTAAGGGGGATTGCCAGTAGACCCCTGACTGTCTTCAAGAGAGAAATTTGTGTTCCTTAAGTTCTCTTCATGATTTTCCAGGCTGTTGTTCATATATCAAACTGTGTGGCCAACAGTAACAGCCTGGTTGATCAGGCTGTTACTGCTGATTTACCAGGAGGTCTGGTCTTGAAACATTCTTCATGTATCCTTTGGGTAAACATCCAGTTGCCTTGTGTGAGCACATCATATTAGATTGACTAGAGAAAAGTGGTTTTTATGACTTGAAATTCTGCTGGATTGTGAGCAGGGTCTTACTCTTGGTAGTGGTGAAGGTAATGCCTGCTCTCTGAAGTGGGGGGTTGGGATGTTCCAGTCAGTGAGTAATACGAATTGTGTTGTCAGCAAAATACAGTAGGACCCCGCTTTATGGTTTTTCGTTAATACGGACATTTCAAATTATGACCAAAACTCGCCCCTCCCTCCTACCTGATTTGCTAATGGAGTCTTCCTGCACCACTGGTGAATATAGGAAAGCCAGTGGCATTAGGTGACAAGCGTAACAGGCATAAATCAGCAGGAAGAGAAAAGAGAAAGGAGGGCTTCTGAAAATATATTATACTAATAGTCGTAGTCCGAAAAATAAGATCGATGAATTGAGATTAGTTGCAAGTGCGGGAAACATTGATGTTTTTGCTGTAACTGAGATGGGGTTTAATATGAAAAATAGGGACATGCCTGCTGAATGTCACATTCAGGGTTTTAAATTGTTCAAAGTTGACAGAAGTATCGGAAAGGGGGGTGGGGTGGCACTCTGTCCGAGTTTGTTTAAACTGTTACACAAAAACAGGTATAAAGTCTGAATTACATACCAAGTCTGGGTAGAATTTTCAGAGGGGCACGAAAAATTGATTTTAGGTTTGATATACCGTCCCCCAAACTTGGATGGTGACCAAGGAAGACTACTGTGAGAGGAAATTGTTAGGGCCACAAGCATGATAATGTTGTAATTCTAGGGGACTTTAACTTTAATCAAATTGATTGGAATTCATTGACTGGGAATTTACAATTTAGCGACTTATTAGAGGTAGTTCACGCTACATTTCATCACACAAGCATATAAAAACGAGCACTTAACCACAGTTAACAAAATTACAACACTATACGCATAACAACGAGGTAGCCTAGCATTACCAGTTTGTTACAAAACATACAAGGGGGAAATAACCTGCTTGACTTGGTTTTGGTAAACAAGGAATCCCTTGTTAATAATTTAGAAATCTCAGAGGAACTTGGCACAAGCGACCACAAATCAATTACCTTTAGCATTGAATGGTAGTAGTATAATAGTAGGGATGACTCAGTAACAGTCCCAGATTTTCACTTAGCAGATTACAATGGTGAACGAGATTATTGGTAATGCTGCAAGCGGGGTGTGAATTATAGATGTCTTCGGAGGCTTCTTACTTTATTTGTAAAGTAGTGGTGGGTACACAGGCTTGTGTGTTGTGCCCATGGCCCGGGTAGGGCCATGCCCACGAGAGGGAGAACTAATAGGCCTTGTGTCTTGCTGCTAGGCCGCTGTGTGACTGAGAGAGTGTAGGCCCAGCATCCCACAGACCTGGGCAGGCCCAGAGGGCAGCACTTTAGTGGCGCGAAATATGAACTAAGCTGGCGGACAGCATAGGCTGTCTGCAGACAGTACAGGCTGTCTACATACGCTCGGCCACCTACCTCGCGTTGGGACTGGTAAAAAAAACTCGCTCTCTCTCTCTCGTAGGAACAGGGCACAGAACACAAAATAAAAACATATTTATACATATGGACATGGAAAAAAAAACTTCCTACAGGGAGGGAAGAAAAAAACGTGGGGTGTGCTAAACATCGTGGTCGTAGGCAGTGAGCGTCGATGGGCATCGCTGCACACCTTCCTGCGTCTGGACAGATACTGCAACACAGGAGACATTGCTGCGGCTGAGCTGTGATGTAACAGGTTACGGTCTCCTCTGGAACGGTGAAGCAGTCATCGTAGGAGTCGCTGCAGGTTTTCACTCAACCTGGGGCACGACATGCTGGTGCCCTCGAGTGAGGCGTCGTCAAAACTCGGCAACTGGGCAGGACCTCTGGCAAGTGACTCAGGAGGACACTTCTTGACTGGTACTATCGCTGGGCTGTCACTGCCGGCGAGTCGTGGCAGAGACAACTGGGCGAAACATCTGGGAGTCGTAACATCATACACCAGACTGCAGTGAGCGAGCTAGCAGTCAAAGTGACATCTTTGTGCAGGCTGCTCACTGAAGCTTATGACACAGAGCCTGCCGACAGGGCTAACTGCGGCTTGACGAGTGTCATTCTCTCGGCAGTTGGAGTTATAGCAGAGGTTAGTCTAAGCATCCCCAGACTTGTTTCTCTACATAACCACTCTGAAGGTCTGGCGGTGAAGTGAAACAAATCTCTATGGGAATCGTAGCAGGTACGATTCTGCAGAACATCTGTGAGCGACGAGCATAAGAGCTTTCTGTACACGGGGACTCGGGCTCTGGCTGACTGATATCAGCTGTCAAACGCGCTGGTCACACTGGGTGACTAACACAAGGTGCTACACAAGGGTCTGACCGCAGACCTCACTGGACATATGGAAAACTTTACACACACCCACGGTGCGGTACATGGCTTAACTAGCAAATGGTGCTTTCCTGTGCGCAAAATTGACACTAAGCTATACATTAACATGTGAGAACACTGACTGAGAGGAATTAATTAACACACGACATATATCTTCTCTCAATCTTCTCGACAATACTGGCATATTTACTTAAGCACTCGATGTGACATGTGATGTCAGGCGTGACGTCAGCAGACATCTCGAGGTGATGTCAGGCAGACATCGTGACGTCATGAAGTCGGGCAGCATCGTCAGTGACGTCAGCAGCATGGTGAGTCACATGGCTCGTAGATCCGCGTGGCGTCGTCCACACCTCACGTGGCTTAGTGATCCACATGGCTTGCTGATCTATGTGGCATGCTGATCCACGGGACTTGTTGATCCACGTGGCTTGCTGATCCACGTGGCGTCGAGTGGCCTCGGATACACAGCACTGGCAAAGAATCCACACGAAAAACAGCAGAAAACACAGCAGAGGGAGTGGGCAGTGGTGAGTGTATGGTAGACGGGTGAGCGTGAGTAGGGCGAGCTTGGGCAAGACGAGGAAACGGCTACTTCCTCCTCCTCCCCCACCCACAAACACACTGGATGCATAAATCACCACAAAACTCACCTCTGGCTTGCTGAAATAGCTGTGCTGAGCTGAACAACAGCAGCAGAACATACAAGTGACGCTGAACACGTGACTTGAGAAACGGCGTGGGACGCTGTAGCGTGGGGTCACTTATATTTCTCAAAGAAATTCGTCAATTTTCGGCTAGATCCTGCTTGTACCTGTGTCTGGATGCTGAAACGTGCAGGCACATCAGGATAACTCGTTGAAAGATGGATGGGGTGATAAAGTGAAGATGACTTCATACCTCTTCCTTCCTCTCTCCAGGCAAACACAACTGCTGCGACCACCGCTGCTACCAATGTGAACATGATTAATTGGTATTTCTGCAGTGGCATGGAGTCAATTATAGGGCTGCGAAGGGTTCTTCTTGCTTTGCAAATGCCGTAGGTGGGTATACAGGCTTGTGTGTTGTGCCCATGGTCCGGGTAGGGCCATGCCCATGAGAGGGAGAACTAATAGGCCTTGTATCTTGCTGCTAGGCTGCTGTGTGACTGAGTGTGGGCCCAGCATCCCACAGATCTGGGCAGGCCCAGAGGGCAGCATTTTAGTGGCGTGAAATATGAACTAAGCTGGCAGACAGCATAGGCTGTCTGTGCAGACAGTACAGGCTGTCTACAATGGGCTTAGAGAACATTCATCTGTTGACTGGGGTAACGAAGAGAGCTATCAATACGAGAGATTTCTAAACACTATACATGCTGCCCAAAGAACATTTATCCCATATTTAGAACACAAGAACATAAGAGGATCACTGCAGCAGACCTCTTATGTCCTTTCTGAATCAAAACTTGTCTAATATAAATCCATTACTGCAGGTTCTCTCTTGAAGAGACCTTGTTAATATCCCCTTTATTAATACCCATCCTCCACTTATACACTTCGATCATGTCTCCCCTCATTCTTCGTCTAACAAGAGAATGTAATTTAAGAGTCTTCAATCTTTCTTCATAAGGAAGATTTCTAATGCTATGTATTAATTTAGTCATTCTACACTGAATGTTTTCTAACGAATTTATGTCCATTCTGTAATATGGAGACCAGAACTGAGCTGCATAATCTTGGTGAGGCCTTACTAATGATGTATAAAGCTGCAGTATAACCTCTGGATTTATGTTGCTTACACTTCTTGATATAAATCCCAATAATCTATTTGCCTTATTACGTACGCTTAGGCATTGCTGTCTTGGTTTAAGGTTGCTGTTCACCATAACCCCAAGTCCTTTTCTCAATCTGTATGGCTAAGTTCTACATAATTGTTTCAAACGTAGTTACCAGGGAACTTAAGGAGGATTTAGACAAACTCAATACCTGGTCAGAAAAGTGGCAGATGCAGTTCAATGTAGAT
This sequence comes from Cherax quadricarinatus, assembly GCF_038502225.1. Taxonomy (NCBI): domain Eukaryota; kingdom Metazoa; phylum Arthropoda; class Malacostraca; order Decapoda; family Parastacidae; genus Cherax; species Cherax quadricarinatus. The sequence goes on from NC_091293.1 coordinate 881,577, forward strand.
AAATGCAAGGTTCTGAAGCTCGGGAGTGTCCATAACCCTAGCACTTATAAGTTAAATAATGTAGAACTTAGCCATACAGATTGCAAAAAGGACTTGGGGGTTATAAGAACATAAGAACGATGGAACACTGCAGAAGGCCTACTGGCCCATGCGAGGCAGGTCCAAGTCTCCTACCGGCTTAAGCCAATGCACCCAACCTAGTCAGGTCAGGTCACATTGACTTAAGGGAGGAACACGGCAACCGACCTGGTAGCACAAGCTATCAGGTCTAACTCACACCCACCCACTTCTACTCATGTATTTATCCAACCTATTTTTAAAGCTACACAACGTTCTGGCCTCTATAACGGTACTTGGGAGTTTGTTCCACTCATCCACAACTCTATTACCAAACCAGTACTTTCCTATATCCTTCCTGAATCTGAATTTTTCCAACTTAAAACCATTGCTGCGAGTCCTGTCTAGGCTAGATATTTTCAGCACACTATTTACATCCCCTTTATTTATTCCTGTCTTCCATTTATACACCTCAATCATATCCCCCCGAATTCTACGTCTTTCTAGAGAGTGCAGTTTCAGGGCCCTTAGTCTATCCTCATAGGGAAGGTTTCTGATACATGGGATCAACTTTGTCATCCTCCTTTGTACATTTTCCAGAGAATTTATATCCATTCTGTAATACGGTGACCAAAACTGTGCAGCATAATCTAAATGAGGCCTAACCAAGGATGTATAGAGTTGAAGAACAACCTGAGGACTCCTATTATTTATGCTTCTTGATATGAAGCCAAGGATTCTATTAGCTTTATTGCGAACACTTATGCACTGTTGTCTTGGTTTCAGATTACTGCTAACCAGAACTCCTAAATCTTTTTCGCAATCCGTAATATTAAGATCTACATTATTTAGTTTATATGTGGCATGGTTATTGTCCTGTCCAACATTTAGAACTTTGCATTTGTCTATATTAAACTGCATCTGCCACTTCTCCGACCACTGCATCAGTCTATTCAAATCTTCCTGGAGTGCTCGAATGTCCTCGTCAGAATGAATTCGACGGCCTATTTTGGTGTCATCGGCAAACTTGCCGATGTCGCTCTTTATGCCCTCATCTATGTCGTTTATGTAGATTGTGAACAGCAGGGGGCCCAACACTGACCCCTGTGGAACACCGCTCATGACGCTTCCCCACTCTGATTTCTCCCCATTTATGCAAACTCTCTGCTGCCTATTTGTCAACCATGCCTCTATCCAGGAAAAAATCTCTCCTCCTATTCCATGTGCTTTAATTTTCCTCAATAGTCTCTGATGTGGGACCCTGTCAAAAGCCTTACTGAAGTCCATATACACAATATCATATTCATTACCATGATCTACCTCCTCAAATACCTTAGTGAAAAAAGTTAATAAATTCGTAAGGCAGGAACGCCCCTTTGTAAAACCATGCTGAGATTCGTTGATTAATTTATGCTTTTCAAGGTGGCTACGAACTGCCTCGGCAATTATTGATTCCATAAATTTTCCCACTATGGAGGTTAGGCTTATTGGTCTATAGTTCGAAGCTAAGGACCTGTCACCTGTTTTGAAAATAGGTATCACATTTGCCATTTTCCACTTATCTGGCACCATGCCAGTTTGTAGTGATATGTTGAAAAGATTAGCCAAAGGTGTGCTAAGCTCCTCTTTACATTCCTTTAGAACCCTTGCATACAGTTCATCAGGGCCTGGGGATTTGTTAGGTTTTAATTTATCTATTTGCCTAAGGACCATGTCACTTGTGACCCTAATAGTGCACAGTTTATTATCGTCCTGTTCTACATAATTTATCATTACTGGAATATCGCTGGTATCCTCCTGTGTAAAAACTGAGAGGAAGTATGTGTTAAAAATTCTACACATTTCCTTATCACTGTCAGTGAGCTGACCTGAGGAACTTTTGAGTGGGCCTATCTTGTCCCTGATCTTACTTCTGCATACCTGAAAGAATCCTTTTGGGTTAGTCTTCGATTCTCTTGCAACTTTAACCTCATAATCTCTTTGCTTTTCTAATTCCCTTTTTTATTTCTCTCTTTAACTGAATATATCGATTTCTCAATTGCCCCTCTCCTCTTTTGATTTGCCTATATATGCCTCTCTTTTGACCAATCAGATATTTTAATCTATTGTTCATCCATTTAGGATCATTTTTGTTTGATCTGATTTCCCTATTTGGAACATAATTTGACTGAGCAGCTAGAACTATGCCCTGGAAAGCATCATATCGGCAACCATCACCACCTACCTGACCCTTAGTCAGGTCATTCCAGTTCAGCCCACCTAAGTAATTTTTCAGTCCTATGAAATCAGCCAAGCGAAAGTCAGGGACGGAGACTTGATTGCCATTATTAGGGGAATTCCATGATATATTAAAACTGAGTGATTTGTGATCACTTTCCCCAAGCTCATCATTAACCTCAAGATTATTAATTAGTGTTTCCCTACTGGCAAGAACCAAGTCAAGGAGGTTATTTCCCCTAGTTGGCTCTGTCACAAACTGTTTTAAAAAACAATCCTGGATTGTATCAAGAAAGTCACCTGACTCTAAATTTCCTGTCAAATTGCTCCAGTCAATCTGTCTATAGTTGAAATCTCCCATTAGCACAACATTTTCGTATGTAGATGCCTTACGAATTTCGTCCCATAGAAGTTTACTGCACTCCCTATCAAGATTTGGGGCCCTGTAAATCACACCCAAAATTAGTTTTTCTCGGCCCTCGAGAAGCTGTAACCAAACAGATTCAGTGGCTGACGCTTCTAATTTAATATCTTGTCTAACACAACAATTTAAATTGTCTCTGGCATACATCGCTACTCCACCACCTTTCCTGTTGACCCTGTCAGTGTGGAATAATTTATAGCCTTGTATGTGACATTCAGAGGGCATCTCTCTATCTTTCAGATTGAGCCAGGTCTCTGTTATAGCAATAATATCTATGTTTCCTGCACTTGCAATTAATCTTAGCTCATCTATCTTATTTCTTACACTCCTGCTATTAGTATAGTAAACCTTAAGGGAGCTAGTCCCTTGCTGCCCTCTGCTGTCCCCCTTTGTTTGCTGACCTGATCTATTGTCTTTATTTATAACTTCATGCTGAATGCCTTTTATACATTTACTGTTTCCAACCCAAGTGTTGCAACCTGCTTGTTTCCCACACACACCCATACCTCTATCTTCCATCAGTTTAAAATCATAGGCATTTCACCAATGGCCTTCTCAATCGAGTCTGCAAGTGCTACCACCCCAGCCCCAGAGAGATGTACCCCATCCCTTGCATACATATCATGTTTGCCATAAAAGTTGTTCCAGTTGTCAATGAATGAGATTGCAAGTTCCTTGCAGTATCTGTCTAGCCAGCAATTTACACCAATTGCCCTAGACAACCATTCATTTCCTACTCCCCTTCTAGGCAAGATGCTACATATGATTGGGATCCCTCCCTTAGACTTAATGAAATCTATAGCTGACCTGTACTTATCTAGCAGCTCTTCTCTCCTACCCTTCCTAATATCATTTCCACCAGCACTGAGACAGATAATGGGCTTGTTCCCATTACCTGACTTGATATTATCCAGCCTGTTGACAATGTCCCCAACACCAGCTCCAGGGAAGCACACACTATCTCTCATCTTCTTATTCCTATTACAAAAAGCACGGTCAATATATCTTACCTGAGAGTCACCAACCACAAGAATGCGCTTACCTCCATTAGCAGGGGCAGTAGTACCCTTACCTTCACTGGCCACTGAAGTACATTCATCCTGAAGAACAGAGAAGCGATTTCCTACCTTCAGATCTTCACTCTTAACTTTCCTTACTCTGATGCGCCTTCCATTACTGTGAACCACTCGCCACTTGTAGCAGGTGCTGGACTGCACCTCACTGCTGGTAGCCGTTGCTACCTCCCCAACTACAGCCTCACAGCGAGAGACAGACTGCACCTCACTGCTAGAAGCCTCATTCCCCAGAACTCCAGCCACCTCACACTCTCTCCCAGACCCATTGAGGTGGACCTTCAGCCTCCTAATCTCCTCCTGGAGAAGCAAGACCTCCTCCTTCAACTCTCCAACCTCAATTTTTAAAACACTGCAGAAGCAAGCCATGCTTTGTAACCGTCCACACTAATCCCCAAAGCAGCTCAGGGTCTGTGACCTCACGTGACGACTGACCACTGAGTACTGACGACTGACCACTGAGTACTCACTGACCACTGAGTACTCCGATAAGCAATAACCTTAAACCAAGACAGCAATGCCTAAGCATACGTAACAAACAGATCACTGGGATTTATATCAAGAAGTGTAAGCAACAGAAGTTCAGCGGTTATATTACAGCTTTATATGTCATTAGTAAGGCCTTACCTAGATTATGCAGCTCAGCTCTGGTCTCCCTATTACAGAATAGACAAATTCGTTGAAAAGCATTCAGCATAGAATAACTAAATTAAAACATAGCATTAGAAATCTTCCTTATGAAGAAAGACTGAAGACCCTTAAATTACATTTACTTGTTAAATGAAGAATGAGAGGAGACATGATCGAAGTGTATAAGTGGAAGATGGGTATTAATAAAGGTGATATAGAAAAGGTCTTGAGGATATCTTTCCAAGAGAGAACCCGCAGTAATGGATTCAAATTAGACAAGCTTAGATTTAGAAAAGATATAGGAAAGTATTGGTTTGGAAATAGGGTAGTTGATGAGTGGAACAGTCTACCTATTTAGGTTATTAAGGCTAAAACCTTGGGTAGTTTCAAATTTAGGTTGGATAAATGCACGAGTGAGAGGGGTTGGATATGAGTGGGACTTACATATGAGTGGATAGAGTTAACATAGCTTATTTCTTGGGTGGCATTGAAAATTGGGTTGGCCAAATGTTTTGTTAGTGAGCTGGATTGTAAAGGACCTGCCTAGTATGGGCCAACAGGCCTGCTGCAGTGTTCCTCCTTTCTTATGTTCTTATACCAGACCCTCAACCCAGCACTTCTGAGGTGGCTAATGTGGCCACAACAGACCCTCAGCCCAGCACCTCTTGAGTTGCTAGTTGTTACTACCCAAAGGCAACTCCGCAAGAGGAAGTTATCATTTTCCATGCGTTATAAGAACATAAGAAAGGAAGAACACTGCAGCAGGCCTGTTGCCCATTCTAGGCACGTCCTTTACAATCCTTGCCACTAACAAAATATTTGCCCAACCCAATTTTCAGTGCTACCCAAGAAATAAATTTTGATGATTCTATTTACTCATCATGCAAATCTCATTCAAATCCAACCCCTTTCACTCATGAATTTCTCTAACTTAAATTTGAAACTACCCAACATTTTAGCTTAAATAACCCTACTAGGCAGACTGTTCCACTCATCAACTACCCTATTTCCAAATCTTATATCCTTTGGAAATCTAAACTTATCTAATTTGAATCCTTTATTGTGGGTTCTTTCTTGAAGGGATATCCTCAAAACCTTATTTATATATCCTTTGTTGATACCCATCTTCCACTTACACACTTTGATCATGTCTCCCCTCATTCTTCATATGGAAGATTTCTAATAATATGTATTAATTTGGTCATTCTACGCTGGATGTTTTCTAGCGAATTTATATCCATTCTGTAATATGGAGACCAGAACTGAGCTGCGTAATCTAGATGAGGCCTTACTAATGATATATAAAGCTGTAAAATAACCGCTGGACTTCTGTTGCTTACACTTCTAGATATAAATCCCAGTAATCTGTTTGTTACGTACGCTTAGGTACTGCTGTCTTGGTTTAAGGTTGCTGCTTACCATAACCCCAAAGTCCTTTTCGCAGTCTATATGGCTAAGTTCTACGTTATTTAACTGATGAGTATACTAGGGTTATGGACACTCGAGCTTCAGAACCTTGCATTTATCTACATTGAACTGCGTCTGCCACTTTTCTGACCAGGAATTGCATTTGTCTAAATCCTCCTGAAGTTCCGTGACATCTACGTTTGAATCAATTATCCTACTTATCTTTGTGTCATCGGCGAATTTGCTTATATCATTAGTAATTCCCTCATCAAGGTCATTGATATGTATTATAAACAACAACGGGCCCAAGACTCATCCCTGTGGAACGCCACTTGTTACAGATCCTCACTCAGATTTAACCCCATTTAAGCATACTCTCTGCTTCCTATTGGTGAGCCGTGACTCGATCCATTGTGGCACTTTTCCCCCAATTCCATGAGCTGCCACTTTCTTTAACAGTCTCTGGTGCAGTACTCTATCAAAAGCCTTACTAAAATCTAAATAAACAATATCAAGCTCTTTATCATGGTCAACTGCCTCAAAAACTTTACTGAAGAAGGTTAATAAATTAGTTAGGCAGGAATGGCCCCTCGTGAATCCATGCCAAGTATCATTAATCAAGCTATGCTTATCGAGATGGCTTCTTATAATATCAGCTATAATTGACTCTAGTAATTTGCCTACAATTGAGGTTAGGCTTATCGGGCAGTAATTTGACGGTAACGACTTGGCCCCTGCTTCACCGGTTTCAAGAGAAATATTAAAAATATTAGTCAATGGTTCACAAGGTTCCATTTTACACTCTTTAAGAACCCTTGAAAAAAGTTCATCAGGGCCAGGGGATTTATTTTGCTTTATTTGGTCTGTCTGTTTGATAACCATTTCACTAGTGACTGTGATATTGCATAATTTATCATCTTCAGGCCCACTATAAAAATTTATTACTTGGATATTGTTTGTCTTCCTGAGTGAAAAGAGAGAGAAAATAATTAAGAATAGAGCACATTTCATTCTCTTTATCAGTAAGATGCCCATAGTTATTTGTAACGGGACCTACCTCATTTCTAACTTTTGTTCTATAAACCTAGGAAAAACTTTTTGGGTTAGTTTTCAAATCCCTAGTAACTTTAATTTCATGCTCCCATTTAGCTTTTCTTATCCCCTTTTTAACGTCCCTTTTAATGTCAATATACTGCTTTATAAGATGACCCTCACATCTTTTGATGTGCCTATAAATTCCTTTTTTCTGTCCTAAAAGATATTTGAGCCTATTATTCATCCATTTTGGGTCATTTCTATTAGATCTAATTTCCTTATATGGGATAAATTTCCTTTAGGCAGCATGTATTGTGTTAAGAAAGCTGTCATACTGATAGCTCTCTTTGTTACCCCAGTCCACAGATAAGTGTTCTCTAAGCCCATTGTAATTTGCTAAGTGAAAATCTGGGACCATTACTGAATTATCCCTATCATACTTCCATTCAATGCTAGAGGTAATTGATTTATGATTGCTTGTGCCGAGCTCCTCTGTAATTTCTAAATTATTAACAAGGGTTTCCTTGTTTGCCAAAACCAAGTCAAGCAGGTTATTTCCCCTTGTAGGCACTGTCACAAACTGCTTCAAAAAACAGTCCTGAACTACTACTAAGAAGTCATTTGATTCTAAATTCCCAGTTAAGAAATTCCAATCAATATGACTAAAGTTAGTCCCCTAGAATTACTACATTATCGTGCCTTGTGGCCCCAACAATTTCCTCCCATAGTAGTCTCCCTTGGTCCCTATCTAAGTTTGGGGGGACAGTATATCACACCTAAAATAAATTTTTCATGCCCCTCTGAAAATTCTATCCAAACAGACTCTGTATGTGTTACTTCAGACTTAACCTTTTGACTGTCGCAATCCCCTTTCTGAAACTGTCATTCTTTGTTGCAAAATTTTTGAAAAAAAAAAAAATTTCTTATGAAATGATAAAGAATCTTTTCTCGATGGTAATGACACCAAAAGTACGAAATTTGGTCGAAAACTCACGGAATTACGCTCCCACAAAGTTAGTGGTCTCGGCGACATATACGCATCGGCGATTTCGCCGACTTTGAGCCCTGTTTTTGGCCAATTCCGTTGTTCCAGTTGACCAAACTCATAGCTATTTCTCTAGAACTTTATTTTTTTCTATCAATTGAGTACAAGAAACCGCCCATTTACCGATTTGTACTACCCAGTAAAGTGGTCAGAAATTGGCAATTTGGCCAATTTCACTCAAATTAAAAAAGATGTCAGTTTCAAAATAGGGTCCAGAATAAACAATGTGGACATTCTTGGCATTAAAATAACATATCCTCTGTTCATTAGTCACGTCTCTAGGCCCCTCTTATATTACTATTGCTTTCTATTTTGATTTTTTATTCATTCAAAAAATGCAAAATTTACTGTTATGCAGACTAATGCATTATTGTAAAAATGGTATAAATAATATCAGTGCACTAGTGAAAGAATATTAGACTCCCCAGTTGACGTGTATTGGACGTGTGGTGTGATTTGCTTACTCCTGAACTTTGGTAAAAATTGAACATTTCCGTTACTTTGAGCTCAATTTCAAGGTCATTTTCATCGTGAAACTAATCAAAATCATCTCTATTTCTGTAATATGTTTTCCATTTTATCACACGAGATCATGAAAATGAGAATACAACGATAAATACTATACGAAAATACACCTCAAAGTTGGCGTTTTAATCCAAAAAACGGTCTTTTTTTTTTTTTCCTCGTTATGCACTACGTGCTGCAGGATTTTTTTTCGTGGTGCACACTGACCACACAGACCCATTCTCTCATATGAGGGCCTACCAGCTTTTCCCTGCTTGATTTGAAGCTGCTAGAATTTATGCGTATTAATACGTCCGAAACAGTGGCACGTAAGACGTATATGTACGACCAAAACAGTCAAAGGGTTAATACCTGTTTTTATGCAACATTTCGAGCGATCTCGGACATACAATGCCACCCCACCCCACTTTCCGATACTTCTAGCTACTTGGAACAATTTAAAACCCTGAATGTGACATACTGCAGATATGTCTTGACTTTTTGAATTAAACCACGTCTTGGTTATGGCAAATACATCAATGTTATCTGCACTAGCAACTAATCTCGACTCATCCATCCTATTCCTAACACTACGGGTATTAGCATAATGAATATTTAAAGGCCCATCTTTTTCTTTACCCTTCCTGCTCATTTCTGTTTTTCCACTAAACCTATTACTGTCCTTGTCTCCTAGTGCCACTGGCTTTCCAATATCCACCCCATTCTGCCTGTTACTAGTTCCCCTAGTACTCACATACTACAATGGGACTTCACTGTTTTCCCGCCAAAACCCATACCACTAACTATTCCTAGTTTTAAGTCCTAACAGCTCCCTCCACTGCAGTTGCCAGTGCCCCCACCCCAAACCTAGGTAAGTGAACCCCATCCCTGGCATACACATCATTTCTGCCATAGAAGAGGTCCCAGTTGTCAATGAATGTTACCGAATTTTCCTTACAGTATTTGTCCAGCCAGCAATTGACACCAATTACCCTGGACAACCATTCATTTCCAACTCCTCTCCTTGGCAAAATACCACATATGACAGTGTTCCTATCCTTCCTCCTAATTATCTCTATTGCTGACCTGTATCTACTAATCAGGTCCTCACTCCAGGAAAACACACCCTCTGCCTCCTACTCCTATCCTTCAAGCAGAAGGCCCTATCCATGTACCTAACCTGGCTATCCTCAACAACAACGTTTTTACCTTCCTTGGCGTCGTTCGTCGTGATGTTCCCTGTAGTCAACTTACATTCATCAGGTAGCACGGAGAATGGGTTCGATGTTTCCACAACAGTTTCCTAGATCTTCATTGATTCTACCTCTCCATCCGTCCTCTTGATCCTTAACTTTGTTCCATGCTTTCCAGCCACTGTCCAGGTTCGTTTCTTGGCTTGAGAATTTTCAACAGGAGGATTACTACGAATCATCATGTTTTCTTCAGCCAGTCGCTATATCTCAAGCTTAGCCATCCTCAGTTCTTCCTTTAGCTGCTGGTAGAGTTGCTCAAGAGAGGACATCTTGTTCAGATTCACAGAGCACAAGACTAAGATTATGGTGTTGACGATAGTGAAAATGATAAAAGTGACGATGATGAAATCGATTTTAGGCCCATAGTTGATTTGTTGAGTGAAAGTGATTATCATTATTCCCCAGTGAAACGTACTTTTAGGCATCGTAACCTACACTCGGGCAGTGTTCCGTATGCAGTCGACGGCAAGGGTCGTGGCAGGTCCCGATCCAAACCCCCAGCCACTGATAGTAATAGTGATCATGAAGGAGTGTATGCTGGGATGGAGGAAGAGGGTGGAGGCATGGTGCCTGGACCTCGTGGCATGGTGGGTGGGCAGACAAAGGACTGCCTGGCACTCTGTCAACCATGTGCTGCCTCCACTCCTGCCCCTCCTCCTGGTCTCCCACGCCCCATGCCACAGGTTTAACCTGCACCATGTGACCACGAATGGAACTGGATGGAAAGTACACCATCCATGCCACATCCTTTCAATTTTGATGTCAGTGGTAGTGGCATCATGCCACACTGTCCTATCACAAATGAGTCTACAGAGTTAAGACTATTTTCAACTATACTTTGATGAGCCAATAATGAACCTGATTGTTAACCAGACCACCATGTACTACTGGTATACAATGGACCACACAAATGTTTCAGAATCTTCACGGTTGCACAGGTGGAAAGATACAACTGTGGCTGAAATGTAATTATTACTTGGCACTGTCATGATTATGCCACACACATACAAGAACAATATAGCACACTACTGGTCCACAGACCACTTCATCAGTACTCCAGTCTTCCGTGACCTCCTTCCCTGCAACAGATTCACTCTGTTGCTATGAATGTTGCACTTCTCAGACAGGAATACGCCAAACCGAAATGAGCTCTTATATAAAATCCGGGAATTATTTATGTATCTGAAGCAAAAATTCAGTGCCTACTTTTATCCATTCAAGAACATTGTTATTGACGAGTCCTTGGTTCTGTTCAAGGGACGACTGTCATTCAAACAATATATACCAAGCAAACGTAATCGCTTTGGTATAAAAGTCTTTATTATGTACAACTGGTCTTGTGTTGGATGGCGTTATCTACACATAAAAACACATTCGACAATAACATGCACATGTTGGGCATTTCTGGTGATGTTGTTCACGATGATGCAGCCATACCTTGGCAAGGGCCATACATTGTTCACAGGCAACTGGTATACAAGCCCTATGCTCGCTGACTTTCTACATGTGAACAGTACTGATATATGTATGTGAAACAGTGAGAAGAAATAGAAAACACATGCCAAAGTTCACTGGAGCAAGTCTAGTGGAAGAGTTTCGTGCCAATGACATCATGGCACTGACGTGGGATGACAAACGGGATGTGACGATTCTGTCAAACATCCACAGTTACGAGATGGTAGACAGACAGACGGACTGAGCAAGTTTAACAACGAACCTATCGTAAAGCCAGCTGCTGTCGTCGACTATACGAACAATATGCGAGTAGTCGACAAGTGTGACATGATGATAAGGTTTGTTGACTGTGTGTGTAGGAGTCGCAAGTGGTATATCAGCGTTTTCCACCTTGTAGACATTGCAATGCTCAGTGCCTTCAACATGTATGAAATAGACTGGCAAGCAACAACGATATGTGGAATTCACCCTCAGAAAAAGTGTGTTGTGTGTGCTTACACTACACAGCAACCCCAATTGCAAAAAGACATGATTCACATGTCAGCAGTTTGGGGTGGCACTCTGTATGAATCCATCCTTATTCGAGTATCATACAGTGGTTGACTTCTAGAAACATAACTGGGACCTGTAAATACATACCTTGTACATGTATATATATATATATATATATATGTAAGCAATAGTATATGATTGAACCAAGTGTACAAATTCATCTATCACTGTGAACATGTGTGTTTGTGACAGTATGATTACTAATTCAGTACCAAACATTTGTGTCTCAACAAGAATTGGCTATGAAATCAAAAGATCTGCAACAAAACATTGTTATCATAACATGAAAACAAAAAATAGAAAAGAATTGGAAAAAATGATAAATGTTTATTATTTCTGCAAGTGGCAGTGCTCCATGTTGCAGACACCTCATCATTTAGCACCAGATTTGCAGGCTTATATCTCGGTAAATAATGGCCCTAAAAAAAAAAATTTTATCCTATGACATTTATAAAAATGTGCTCTTCATTTAACCCTTTCAGGGTTTCCGACGTATTAGTATGGCTTATGCACCAGGGTTATTGACATACTAGTATGCCTAAATTCTAGCACCTTCAAATCTAGCAAGAGAAAGCTGGCACTAAAATGTTATTTTAGTGCCAGGAATATCTTGTTTATTCTGGACCCTATTTGGAAATTGGCATCGTGTGAAATTGGCAAAATTGCTAATTTCTGACCACTTTATTGGATAGTTGAAATCGGTAAATGGGTGGTTTCTTGTATTCATTCGATAGAAAAAAATGGAGTTCTAGCAAAATACATAGTTATGATTTTTGTCGACTAGTACACTGGAATTACCTGGAGTTTACCTGGAGAGAGTTTCGGGGGTCAATGCCCCCGCGGCCCGGTCTGTGACCGGGCCGAAAATAAGGCTCAAAGTGGGCAAAATTTTCGATGCGTAAACATCGTTGAGACCGCTAACTTCGTGAGAGCATAATTCCGTGTTTTCCATCAAATTTCATACTTTTGGTGTCATCATGATCGGGAAAAGATTCTCTACCTTTTCATGATTTTTTTTTTTTTTTTTTTTTTTACGAAAAATTTTCGACCCAGAGAACAAGTTTAGGAGAGGGCCTCTCAACTCTGATAGGGTTAAAAAAAACAGTTTTTTTTTTTTTAATATTTGGAGTGCTAAGCGAGTGAACGTAGATTCATGTTTAGACAGTTTAAGGGTTAATATGCGTTTCGTCTGGCTGAGTGACCCCTTACACATTTCTGTTCACATTCTTGGTGCGTGTCATTTACTCGTTAATGTATGTTAGTGTAAATTTTTACCTGGCATTTATGTGTTTATACATGGGATGGGGGGGAGAATGGTGTTCCACTTTACAGTGGTAGCCTGGAACCTAACCTGCCATATAAGTGGGGCCCTACAGTAATGTCAAGAAAGGGACTCTAGTATTTTTCCTTTTTTGAGGTCACCCTTCCTTGATGGTAGTGCTGTCAAGTTAAAAAATGGGAAAGGTACCTACACATTGCAAGTTTATCTTTTATAAAAGTGTATTTTTTTCTTTCCACATTCTTTGTGTTAGGCTAAATTTTAGAATGCCTGCTACTGCTCTGCATACACAATTTGTCATGATCATTACAGAAAAGCTCTAACTCAAATTTTGTTCATCTGTGGCTTCAAATTATGTAGGATTTCTGTTTTTATTATAGAGTTGATATGAAAGTGTTATGCAGAAATCATATATATTTATATTTTGACATCAGTTTCAGTAATCTTTAATAAAATGTCAATGTTTTCACCAGTCAGCAGAAAGGCTCTGTGTTGTATTGTCAGACGTAGGGGGTACTGCATGGCTACCTCTTACTTGCATCACTTATGCTGAAGAAACACAAGACCCTTCTGTCTTGTCTCATCACAAGTACATCACTAAAGTTTTAAATAAGCACAAGAAAATGTGAGTATGTTTCATATTTAATTTTTTCATTATGATTTCCAAAATTGTAATATTTTAACATTGATTGTAAACTGCTCAGGTAAGGGGAAAGATTTAAACTCATGGCAAGCCAGTTCTCTAACCAACATGGTATGGAAATAAAAGTACTGGCCTGCTGGTTTAAGGATTTCCTTGCTGTGGATTCAAATTCTGTTTGATCTATGTGATTTTAAGTTGCGCTTTACCGTATGTTTCTTACAAAAGCTTCATTGTGATTACATTAGCTGAGAGGGTCTTGAATTTCATGAGCATGAGTGAATAACAATTGTAGGGGTTTTAGCATACAAACTAAGCTGGGTCATATAATAAGTTAGCTGTAATAGGACTTAGCTTGATGATGTCTCCACATTCTGCAGCCGCATCCAAGGTGTTCTTGGAGCCGACAATGCAACTGTAACCACACATGGGCTGTAAGGGAAAAGGTATGATGAGTACAATTACCCCTAGGGGGGTGTTATTCAGCATATCTCAAACTGATTGCTGAAGTTATACATACCGGATATGGTACCTCCAAATAAAACGTGTTTATCAGATGTACCTGGGTATTTATAGCTGACCCGTACATCCGGATATCCGAAGTCTTGATTGAAGCAGACGTGTTCTTTGAAGAACGTCACACTGTCTTCCACTTCGTTGAGAAATTTGCAACACTCTTTGTTACACACTGCTCATCAAGTATTGTCTATTGTTCACAGTCATACCACTAAAGAAGCTGATCACACTTCTGCTGTGTCCGTTGAGATTCTTTTATTAACAAAACACGCGATCACTATTGTCTTTGTTATTACAGTGTGACGCATGAGTTGTCTCGACTAAGTCTAAAAGGAATCTACCCCACAGTGCCCCTTGCTGGCTTGACTTGCCCTCATATGATTTTGTCCTTCTTTGCCAAACTGCAACAATTTGCAACACAAATGCTTGATTTCTTGATATGTCTCGATCAATGAGAGTTCATTATTGTCTCGCATGTTAATAAGCGTGGTAGAAGTTTCCCTGTACCTTTCCTGTTGTGGTACAGAGGTTATTACTCTCGTTAACTCACATTGGTTGCAACACTGGTCTCTCTCAAGGAAGTGATGTGATTATCTCTTATTCCTTTAACATGAAAGTGCATTTGCATTGTACAAATTCATTAGAGTAATTCATATGTGAATGAAGGAATTTATCAATATTTCAGGATGTAGGATAGGGAGAGATGCAGGATTAAACGATAATGAAAGTGACATCAAGTGTGAGTTGTCGCAGTTGATCATTGCTGGCAGCACAGTGCATTTTTGGAAATTCTGAAGAGAAGTTGCAGAGGTTGGTGTTTATAAAAGGAGGATACTTAAAATACGGTAGGGCCCCACTTACATGGCAGGTTAGGTCCCAGGCCTTAAAGTGGAAATTACCAAGAAGTGGAACACCATTTTTTCCACTTATAAATGCCAGACAAATTTACACTAACTTACAGTAGACCGTTATATTACACGGTAGTTACGTTCCTGAAAACGCCGTGTTAGGCATATCCATGTTAGATAAACTGAAGAACTTGTGGGAAAAAAATAGGGTTATGTACCTGGGAGCCCCCAAAAAGCCAAACAACTTTTTTGTTTAGATCAACAGATCTTACAAAAATAAAAGTGAGTGTGTAATTGTAGTTCATTGTCATGATATATTGTTTTCTTAACTGCTTAAGACTACAAATGCAACAGAAATAATATTTCTTACCTTAAATTGTGGGTGCTGGTGTTTGTGGATGATTGTGAAGAGAGTGTAGAGTTATGTTGTGGTCCTACTGGGCTGAGGTGGATGGTAGAGGTTCTGGTACTGAAGTTGATGGTTATACTTGAGTGTGCATAAATTCTGTAATTGATTTCTGGGCTATTTTACCCTGCAGTACATTATACAGCTGATAAGGTATCAGCTGCTCTAGAGAGAGACACACACACACACACACACACACACACACACACACACACACACACACACACACACACACACACACACACACACACACACACACACACACACACACACACACACACACACACACCCTATTTGGAAATTGGCATCTTTTGAAATGTGTGAGAAATTGGCAAAATTGCTAATTTCTGACCACTTTATTGGATAGTTGAAATCGGTAAATGGGTGGTTTCTTGTACTCATTTGATAGAGAAAATGGAGTTCTAGCGAAATAGTTAGGATTTTTGTCTACTAGTACACTGGAATTGGCTCAAAGTGGGCGAAATCGCCAATGCGTAAACATCGTCAAGACCACTAACTTCGCGAGAGCATAATTCCATAAGTTTTCCGTCAAATTTCATACTTTTGGTGTCCTTATGATAGGGAAAAGATTCTCCTTTCATAAGAATTTTTTTTTTTTTTTTTTCTGAAAAATTTTTGACCCGGAGAACAAGTTTAGGAGAGGGCCTCTCGACCCTGAAAGGGTTAAAACCGAATTTATGGTGTATTTTCGTATAATATTTATGGATGTATTCTAGTTTTCTTGGTCTCGTTTGATAGAATGGAAGATATGTTACAGAAATAGAGATGATTTTGATTGGTTTCATGATGAAAAGTACCTTGAAATTGAGCTCAAAGTACCAGAAATGTTCGATTTTTGCCGATGTCCAATATGTGTCCAACTGGCCAGTCTAGTATGCAGTCGTGAATGGGTTGACATCATTTATACAATTATTATAATGCAGTAGTCTGTATAACAGTAAATCTATTTTTGTGTTAATAAAAATTCAAAATGGAAAGCAAGAGTTATGTAAGAGGGGACTGGAGACGTGACTAATAAACAGAGAAAATGTTACTTTAGTGCCAGGAATGTCTGCATTGTTTATTCTAGACCCTATTTTGAAATTTGTGAAATTAGCCAAATTGCCAATTTCTGACCTTTTCATTTGGTAGTTGGAATCGGTAAATGGGCAGTTTCTTGTACTCATTCGAGAGAACAAATGGAGGTCTACTGACATAGCTATGATTTTAGTCGACAAACAAAAGAATTGGCCAAAAACAGGGCTCAAATTGGGCGGAATCACTGATGCGTCAATACAGTGGACCCCCGCATACCGATTTTAATCCGTGCAAGAGGGGTAATTGTTATGCGAAATAATCGGTATGTGAATGAATTTTCCCCATAAGAAATAATGGAAATAAAATTAATCCGTGCAAGACACCCAAAAGTATGAAAAAAAAAATTTTTTACCACATGAAATGTTAATTTTAATACACACAAACTGAAAAAGGCATGCACACTTACATGACACTTACTTTTATTGAAGATCTGGTGATGATTGATGGGATGGGAGGAGGGGAGAGAGAGTGTTAGTGTTTAGAAGGGGAATCCCCTTCCATTAAGACTTGAGGTGTCGAGTCCTTTTCTGGGGTTACTTCCCTTCTTCTTTTAATGCCACTAGGACCAGCTTCAGAGTTTATCTGGAGTTTATCTGGAGAGAGTTCCGGGGGTCAACGCCCCCGCGGCCCGGTCTGTGACCAGGCCTCCTTAGGTCAGTGTCCCAGGATGCGACCCACACCAGTCGACTAACACCCAGGTACCCATTTTACTGATGGGGAACATAGACAACAGGTGGAAAGAAACACGTCCAATGTTTCTACTCTGGCTGGGAATCGAACCCAGGCCCTCACCGTGTGAAGCGAGAGCGTTAACCACCAGGCCAGAAGTCACTGGACTTCTTTCGCACAACATATCTGTCCATAGTGGCCTGTACCTCTCGTTCCTTTATGACTTCCCTAAAGTGTTTCACAACATTGTCAGTGTACAGGTTGCCAACATGGCTTGCAATAGCTGTGTGAGGGTGATTTTCATCAAAAAAGGTTTGCACTTCAAGCCACTTTGCACACATTTCCTTAATCTTTGTAGTAGGCAACTTCTTCAATTTCTCTCTCCCCTCCTCTGAACCAGTTTCCTCAGGTCTGGCCTCTTGCTCTTGAAGTTGATCTATCAGCTCATCAGTGGTTAGTTCTTCATTGTCCTCCTCCACCAACTCTTCCACATCCTCCCCACTAACCTCCAACCCCAAGGACTTTCCCAATGCCACAATGGATTCCTCAACTGGCATAATCCTCTCAGGGTTAGCCTCAAACCCTTCAAAATCCCTTTTGTCTACACATTCTGGCCACAGTTTCTTCCAAGCAGAGTTCAAGGTCTTCTTAGTCACTCCCTCCCAAGCCTTACCTATAAGGTTTACACAATTGAGGATATTAAAGTGCTCTCTCCAAAACTCTCTTAGAGTCAGTTGAGTTTCTGAGGTCACTACAAAGCACCTTTCAAACAGAGCTTTTGTGTACAGTTTTTTGAAGTTTGCAATAACCTGCTGGTCCATGGGCTGCAGGAGAGGAGTGGTATTAGGAGGCAAAAACTTCACCTTAATGAAGCTCATGTCCCCATAAAGTCGCTCTGCCACGTCTGTAGGATGACCAGGGGCATTGTCTAACACCAGGAGGCACTTAAGTTCTAATTTCTTTTCAGTTAGGTAATCTTTCACATTGGGGGCAAATGCATGGTGTAACCAGTTATAGAAAAAGTCCCTAGTGACCCATGCCTTACTGTTTGCCCTCCACAGCACACACAAATTCTCCTTGAGGACATTCTTTTGCCTGAACGCTCTGGGAGTTTCAGAGTGATACACTAATAAAGGCTTAACTTTGCAATCACCACTAGCATTGGAACACATCAACAAAGTAAGCCTGTCTTTCATAGGCTTATGTCCTGGGAGTGCCTTTTCCTCCTGAGTAATGTAGGTCCTGCTTGGCATTTTCTTCCAAAACAGGCCTGTTTCATCACAATTAAACACTTGTTCAGGTTTCAGTCCTTCACTGTCTATGTACTCCTTGAATTCCTGCACATATTTTTCAGCCGCTTTGTGGTCCGAACTGGCAGCCTCACCATGCCTTATCACACTATGTGTGCCACTACGCTTCTTAAATCTCTCAAACCAACCTTTGCTGGCCTTAAATTCACTCACATCAGCACTAGTTGCAGGCATTTTTTTAATTAAATCCTGATGCAACTTCCTAGCCTTTTCACTTATGATCGCTTGAGAGATGCTATCTCCTGCTAGCTGTTTTTCATTTATCCACACCAATAAGAGTCTCTCAACATCTTCCATCACTTGCGATCTTTGTTTCGAAAACACAGTTAAACCTTTGGCAAGAACAGCTTCCTTGATTGCCTTTCTGGTGCCCACAATAGTAGCGATGGTTGATTGGGGTTTCTTGTACAACCTGACCAGGTCGGCGATACGCACTCCACTTTCATACTTATCAATGATCTCTCTCTTCATTTCTATTGGAATTCTCACCCTTATTGGTGTACGGTTGGCACTAGAAGCTTTCTTGGGGCCCATGGTCACTTATTTTCCAGAAACAGCACCGAAAACACTGTAATAATACGAAATATTCCGATTGTATGCTTGGATGTTACCGCGGAGGCTGGCTGGTAAACAATGGCACGGGCGGCACATGTGAGGCTGGCTGAGGGCGCACATTGGACGCGTCTCGGACGAAAATCGGTGAGCGGGTTTTTAAGCGGTATGCGCGGCAAAATTTTTGCGATTAAAGCAAGCGGTATGCGGATTAATCGCTATGTGGTGCCATCGGTATGCGGGGGTCCACTGTATTGCTGAGATCACTAGATTCGCGAGTGTAATTTCGTACTTTTGGTGTCATTACCACCGTGAAAAATTTTTCTATCATTTCATAAGAGAAATTTTTTTTTATAAATTTTTTGACACGAGAGTTAACCCTTTGACTGTCGAAACCCCAAATCTTGGTGTCTCCTGGTGTTGAAAATTTTTTGAAAAAAAAAAAAAAAGAAAAGGATTTTTCTTTTGAAATGATAGAGAATCTTTTCCCGATGGTAATGACACCAAAAGTATGAAATCTGATGGAAAACTTACATAATTACGCTCTTGTGGAGTTAGTGACCTCGGTGATATTTACAAATTGGCAATTTCACCCACTTTGAGCCGTATTTTCGGCTAATTCCATTGTACCAGTCGACCAAACTCATAGCTATTTCATAAGAATATAAGAACATAAGAATGGAGGAACACTGCAGAAGGCCTACTGGCAGGTCCTTATCAAAACGACCTCTACCCAAAGCTACCCAAGAATTAACTCCTGTACCCAATGACACTAATCAAACCCAGCCCCTCCCACTCATATATTTGTCCTAGCCTCTATCACCCCACTGGGAAGACTGTTCCATGCATCCACAACTCTGTTTGAAAACCAGTGCTGGTTAGAACTACGTTTGTTCTGTCGATTGAGTACAAGAAGCTGCCTATTTACTGATTTTAACTACCTAATAATGTGGTCAGAAATTGGAAATTTGGCCAATTTCACGCAAATTAAAAAGTATGCCAATTACAAAATAGGGCCTAGAATGAACAATGCAGACATTCCTGGCTCTAAAACAACATTTTCTTTGTTCATCAGTCACATCTCCAGGCCCCTCTGATATTACTCTTGCTTTCTATTTTGAATTTTTATTCAAACAAAAAATAGAAGATTTACTGTTATGCAGACTACTGCAATATTTTAATTGTATAAATAATGGAAAAGGCGTATGACAGGGTGGATAGGGGGGCAATGTGGCAGATGTTGCAAGTGTATGGTGTAGGAGGTAGGTTACTGAAAGCAGTGAAGAGTTTTTACGAGGATAGTGAGGCTCAAGTTAGAGTATGTAGGAAAGAGGGAAATTTTTTCCCAGTAAAAGTAGGCCTTAGACAAGGATGTGTGATGTCACCGTGGTTGTTTAATATATTTATAGATGGGGTTGTAAGAGAAGTAAATGCGAGGGTCTTGGCAAGAGGCGTGGAGTTAAAAGATAAAGAATCACACACAAAGTGGGAGTTGTCACAGCTGCTCTTTGCTGATGACACTGTGCTCTTGGGAGATTCTGAAGAGAAGTTGCAGAGATTGGTGGATGAATTTGGTAGGGTGTGCAAAAGAAGAAAATTAAAGGTGAATACAGGAAAGAGTAAGGTTATGAGGATAACAAAAAGATTAGGTGATGAAAGATTGAATATCAGATTGGAGGGAGAGAGTATGGAGGAGGTGAACGTATTCAGATATTTGGGAGTGGACGTGTCAGCGGATGGGTCTATGAAAGATGAGGTGAATCATAGAATTGATGAGGGAAAAAGAGTGAGTGGTGCACTTAGGAGTCTGTGGAGACAAAGAACCTTGTCCTTGGAGGCAAAGAGGGGAATGTATGAGAGTATAATTTTACCAACGCTCTTATATGGGTGTGAAGCGTGGGTGATGAATGTTGCAGCGAGGAGAAGGCTGGAGGCAGTGGAGATGTCATGTCTGAGGGCAATGTGTGGTGTGAATATAATGCAGAGAATTCGTAGTTTGGAAGTTAGGAGGAGGTGCGGGATTACCAAAACTGTTGTCCAGAGGGCTGAGGAAGGGTTGTTGAGGTGGTTCGGACATGTAGAGAGAATGGAGTGAAACAGAATGACTTCAAGAGTGTATCAGTCTGTAGTGGAAGGAAGGCGGGGTAGGGGTCGGCCTAGGAAAGGTTGGAGGGAGGGGGTAAAGGAGGTTTTGTGTGCGAGGGGCTTGGACTTCCAGGAGGCATGCATGAGCGTGTTTGATAGGAGTGAATGGAGACAAATGGTTTTTAATACTTGACGTGCTGTTGGAGTGTGAGCAAAGTAACATTTATGAAGGGATTCAGGGAAACCGGCAGGCCGGACTTGAGTCCTGGAGATGGGAAGTACAGTGCCTGCACTCTGAAGGAGGGGTGTTAATGTTGCAGTTTAAAAACTGTAGTGTAAAGCACCCTTCTGGCAAGACAGTGATGGAGTGAATGATGGTGAAAGTTTTTCTTTTTCGGGCCACCCTGCCTTGGTGGGAATCGGCCAGTGTGATAATAAAAAAAAAAATAAAAATAATGTCAACCCATTCATGACTGCATATTAGAATGGCTAGTTGGACATTTATTGGACTATGACATCATTTGTTTATTTTTGAACATCGGCAAAAATCAAACATTTCCCCAACTTTGAGCTCCATTTCAAGGTTCTTTACATAGTAAAACTTTGATTAATCAAAATCACCTCTATTTCTATAATATGTTTTCCATTCTATTAAATGAGAATAACAAAACAAGAATACAACCATAAATCTTTCTTTCAACGTACCAGCTGTATCCCACCGAGGTGGGGTGGCCCAAAAGGAAAAGCGAAAGTTTCTCCTTTCAAATTTAGTAATATATACAGGAGAAAGGGTTACTAGCCCCTTGCTCCCGGCATTTCAGTCGCCTCTTACGACACGCATGGCTTACGGAGGAAGAATTCTGTTCTACTTCCCCATGGAGATAAGAAATAAACAAGAACAAAAACTAGAAAGAAAATAACAGAAAACCCAGAGGGGTGTGCATATATATGCTTGTACATGTATGTGCAGTGTGACCTAAGTGTAAGTAGAAGTAGCAAGACATACCTGAAATCTTGCATGTTTATGAGATAGACAAAAGACACCAGCAATCCTACCATCATGTAAAACAATTACAGGCTTTCGTTTTACACTCACTTGGCAGGACGATAGTACCTCCCTGGGCGGTTGCTGTCTACCAACCTTCTACCTAGGACAACCATAAATACTATACGAAAATAGACCACGGAGTCGGCATTTTAATTAAAAAAAATGGTCAGTTTTTTTTCTCGTGCACTGCATGCTGCAGGATTTTTTTATATGGTGCACACAGACCCATTCTTTCACATGTAGGCCTACCAGCTTTCTCCTGCTTGATTTGAAGCTGCTAGAATTTGTGAGTATATACACGTCAAACACAGTGGCTTGTAAGACGTATACACCTACCATCCGACTTAAGACCTGCTCGACATACATCCACTTGACTTACGACTGTACATCTGGTAGCTGGGCTGGGCTGGGTTGGCTGATACATACCACCGTACAATATTTGATGATACTTGCGGCGGGAATGCTCCATTCAGGCAACATCAGTTTGAGTAACCCTGCCCTATCAGGAGCATCATACATACTGTATTAACTGTGCTAACTGGACAGTAAATTTCACCATGGTCCCTAAGAGGAAGTCTGAATCTTGCACTGGAGATTGTGGCAAGAAGGCAAGAAAAGCTCTTACTCGAACTCTCACTATTTGTTTTCACTGTTGCACATAAATCTGTGTGTATCTATCTGCCTGTATATCTGTCTGTTTATCTGTCTTTGTCTTCCTGTGTGTCTTTCTGTCTACCTGTGTGTCTGTCTTTCTGTCTGCTTCTCTCTCTCTCTCAGAGCCGCTCATGAACCAACAAGTATTACACACTAAGCAGAGTTGTCACATCTTCAATATGATGCTAATATTGCTATACAGCTTATTTTTCTATCACAATTCATCTATTATGACATAATAAACTATAAATAACATAAAAGCCTGATATACACCCTAGAATGAATAAAATATGAACTTCACTGCTTTAAACTCCACGTCTTGCACCTGTGCTGGTGTGCAGGTACACATTAAGATCATTGTGTGTTATTGGTCTTGAAGATGCCATATTAATAATGATAATAATAACACAATAATCATTCTGAGGCTCATTAAATGTATATAAAATGTTAATATAGACATTTTGCTTAATCTGATTTTTTTTTTTTCAAAATTATATAATAAACACGCTATGTAACATATAAATTAACATAAATATGAGATGTTTTTCTGGTCGGCTTGACAGAGTGAACAAAAACCATTCATGTCCGGGCTGGTAACAACAACTAATTTGTATACAAAACTCGCGAACCTTCTACACTTGTTCTCTCTCTCATTTATTCATTTAATCTTGTGTACTCGCCTCTCGCTCTACATTAAGACTACAGATATTTTAAGGTAGGTAATGAGTAAACACTATATTATATTATAGTTTAATAATTATTAATATTAGTACATACGTATTATTGTAATAATAATACGTAATATTAATTATTAATTTAGTGCACTGGAGCACAGATCCACTGTATAGCACTTTGTCTGGATATTTGGGGTTATCCTAGGTAATTTACAGATACAGATGGAGAGAGATCCAAATTCAGTCAGGCAAGCAGCCAACCCCCCCCCCCAACCCCACCCCACCCACCCACCCAGCCTGCCGGCCTGCCTGCTAGCCAACCAGCCAGCCAGCCAACCGAATACGTATTACACATGTTCGAGAGTTTTCTCTTTACTTAGGGCATATGTTTTAGGACATTCTGCCAGGATGACACGACCAGTGGTATTCTCCCATTCCACTGTGTCAACAATACTTAGATAAAAGTAACATACGATACTGTATGAGGTGTAAAATTTACAATACAGTCCACTACCATGTATACATAATATACAGTACATAAATGATTAAAATATATCAATAGAGGTAAATTATGATAAAAAGAATGAAATAATGATTGTACATTACAGTACTATGTAGGTAGTTTATATATTAAAGGTTTGACATTATGCCCTACCCAGTATGTCGGCAATTTTCAAAGGTTCGACTTACGTCCATTTTGACTTACGACCAGTTGGTTGGAACCAAGCTTGGTCGTAAGTCGGATGGTACCTGTATATACGACTGAAACAGTCAAAGGGTTAATGAATGTAGAGTGGAACCTCTGCTGTTCCACAGGGGGTCAGTGTTGGGCCCCTTGTTGTTCACAATTTACATAAACAATATAGATGAGGGAATAAATAGCAACATAAGCAGAGTTGCTGATGACCCCAAAATAGGCCGTTCAGTTCATTCTATTGAGGACATTAGTGCACTCCAGGATGATTTGAATAGACTGATGCAATGGTCGGAGAAGTGGCAGATGCAGTTTAATGATGACAAATGCAAAGTGCTAAATGTTGGACAGGACAGTAACCATGCCACTTATAAACTGAATAGTGTAGATCTTAATACTACTGATTGTGAAAAGGATTTAGGAGTTCTGGTTAGCAGCAATCTGAAACCAAGACAACAGTGCATAAGTGTTCGCAATGAAGCTTCATATCGAGAAGTACACTGGACCCCCAGTTATCGGCCAACTCGGTTATCTGCCGTTTTTTCGGCAACCGGTTATCGGCCGTTAATTCGGTTATTGGCCATTTGGGAGGCATCCATCCGCCAGCTGGGGCCGCTTGCGAGTAAGTTTGGCTTTGTCTCTGGGCGAGTGAGGAAGATTCTGCTCATTCATCCAAACATTTTGCTATAATCCATTGTTTTTTGTCGTTATTGATTAAGTACAACTGCAAAATAAGCAACTATGGGGCCAAAAAAAAACACTTTACGTAGTACAGTGGATCCCCAGTTTATGATCAGCTCCCAATGCGACCAATTATGTAAGTGTATTTATGTAAGTGCGTTTGTATGTGTATGTTTGGGGGTCTGAAATGGACTAATCTAATTCACAATATTCCTTATGGGAACAAATTCAGTCAGTACTGGCACCTGAACATACTTCTGAAATGAAATAATATCGTAAACCGGGGTCCACTGTATGTGTAAACATGCAATGTTTATATACTATATATATTTAGTATATATATTTAGTATATACATATATTTAGTATATATATACAGTGGACCCCCGCATACCGATTTTAATCCGTGCAAGAGGGGTCATTGTTATGCGAAATAATCGGTATGCGAATGAATTTTCCCCATAAGAAATAATGGAAATCAAATTAATCCGTGCAAGACACCCAAAAGTATGAAAAAAAAAAAATTTTACCACATGAAATGTTAATTTTAATACACACAAACTGAAAAAGGCATGCACACTTACACGACACTTACTTTTATTGAAGATCTGGTGATGATTGATGGGATGGGAGGAGGGGAGAGAGAGTGTTAGTGTTTAGAAGGGGAATCCCCTTCCATTAAGACTTGAGGTGTCGAGTCCTTTTCTGGGGTTACTTCCCTTCTTCTTTTAATGCCACTAGGACCAGCTTCAGAGTCACTGGACTTCTTTCGCACAACATATCTGTCCATAGTGGCCTGTACCTCTCGTTCCTTTATGACTTCCCTAAAGTGTTTCACAACATTGTCAGTGTAATAATCACCAGCACGGCTTGCAATAGCTGTGTGAGGGTGATACTCATCCATAAAGGTTTGCACTTTCAGCCACATTGCACAGATTTCCTTAATCTTTGTAGTAGGCAACTTCTTCAATTTCTCTCTCCCCTCCTCTGAACCAGTTTTCTCAGGTCTGGCCTCTTGCTCTTGAAGTTGATCTATCAGCTCATCAGTGGTTAGTTCTTCATTGTCCTCCTCCACCAACTCTTCCACATCCTCCCCACTAACCTCCAACCCCAAGGACTTTCCCAATGCCACAATGGATTCCTCAACTGGCATAATCCTCTCAGGGTTAGCCTCAAACCCTTCAAAATCCCTTTTGTCTACACATTCTGGCCACAGTTTCTTCCAAGCAGAGTTCAAGGTCTTCTTAGTCACTCCCTCCCAAGCCTTACCTATAAGGTTTACACAATTGAGGATATTAAAGTGCTCTCTCCAAAACTCTCTTAGAGTCAATTGAGTTTCTGAGGTCACTACAAAGCACCTTTCAAACAGAGCTTTTGTGTACAGTTTCTTGAAGTTTGCAATAACCTGCTGGTCCATGGGCTGCAGGAGAGGAGTGGTATTAGGAGGCAAAAACTTCACCTTAATGAATTTCATGTCCCCATAAAGTCGCTCTGCCACGTCTGTAGGATGACCAGGGGCATTGTCTAACACCAGGAGGCACTTAAGTTCTAATTTCTTTTCAGTTAGGTAATCTTTCACATTGGGGGCAAATGCATGGTGTAACCAGTCATAGAAAAAGTCCCTAGTGACCCATGCCTTATTGTTTGCCCTCCACAGCACACACAAATTCTCCTTGAGGACATTCTTTTGCCTGAACGCTCTGGGAGTTTCAGAGTGATACACTAATAAAGGCTTAACTTTGCAATCACCACTAGCATTGGAACACATCAACAAAGTAAGCCTGTCTTTCATAGGCTTATGTCCTGGGAGTGCCTTTTCCTCCTGAGTAATGTAGGTCCTGCTTGGCATTTTCTTCCAAAACAGGCCTGTTTCATCACAATTAAACACTTGTTCAGGTTTCAGTCCTTCAGTCTCTATGTACTTCTTGAATTCCTGCACATATTTTTCAGCCGCTTTGTGGTCCGAACTGGCAGCCTCACCATGCCTTATCACACTATGTATGCCACTACGCTTCTTAAATCTCTCAAACCAACCTTTGCTGGCCTTAAATTCACTCACATCAGCACTAGTTGCAGGCATTTTTTTAATTAAATCCTCATGCAACTTCCTAGCCTTTTCGCTTATGATCGCTTGAGAGACGCTATCTCCTGCTAGCTGTTTTTCATTTATCCACACCAATAAGAGTCTCTCAACATCTTCCATCACTTGCGATCTTTGTTTCGAAAACACAGTTAAACCTTTGGCAAGAACAGCTTCCTTGATTGCCTTTCTGGTGCCCACAATAGTAGCGATGGTTGATTGGGGTTTCTTGTACAACCTGACCAGGTCGGCGATACGCACTCCACTTTCATACTTATCAATGATCTCTTTCTTCATTTCCATTGGAATTCTCACCCTTATTGGTGTAGGGTTGGCACTAGAAGCTTTCTTGGGGCCCATGGTCACTTATTTTCCAGAAACAGCACCGAAAACACTGTAATAATACGAAATATTCCGATTGTATGCTTGGATGTTACCGCGGAGGCTGGCTGGTAAACAATGGCACGGGCGGCACATGTGAGGCTGGCTGAGGGCGCACATTGGACGCGTCTCGGACGAAAATCGGTGAGTGGGTTTTTAAGCGGTATGCGAGGCAAAATTTTTGCGATTAAAGCAAGCGGTATGCGGATTAATCGTTATGTGGTGCCATCGGTATGCGGGGGTCCACTGTATTTAGATATTGGCAGTTTGGAGGGATATGTTGTGTATCTTTATATGTGTATGCTTCTAAACTGTTGTATTCTGAGCACCTCTGCAAAAACAGTGATAATGTGTGAGTGTGGTGAAAGTGTTGAATGATGATGAAAGTATTTTCTTTTTGGGGATTTTCTTTCTTTTTTGGGTCACCCTGCCTCGGTGGGAGACGGCCGACTTGTTGAAAAAAAAAATTTAGTAATTATCACTGGTACATTAAATGTCTTATTTTATGTTAATATAGACATTTTCATTAATCCATCTATTATATCTTCTTCAAAATTATATAAGAAACATGTTACATAGCATATAAACATACACTGTTTATTATATGTGATGTATATTTCATAATTACTCTTTGCCACATTAAATGTCTTATTTTACATTAATATAGAGATTTTCATTAATCCATTTATGATATTTTCTTAAAAATTATGTAAGCAACACGTTACATAGCATATAAACATGCAGTGTTTATTATATGGGATGTATATTTAATAATCACTCTTTAGCACATTAAATGTCTTATTTTATGTTAATACACACATTTTCATTAATCCATCAATGATATTTTCTTCAAAATTATATAAGAAACATGTTACATATCATGTAGCATATAAACATGCAATGTTTGTATGTTATCGAGTGGAGAGTGGGATGGAGAGTAAACATTGCGTTTTCTCTGATGCAGCGTTAGAGAAAACTGTGAATCTGGCGACTGGTGCAGTAACCACCCTTCATATGCATTTGTTTACAATTCTTGGCACGAATTATTCATTACTTCTCCCTTTGTTTATGATGGCATCTGAAGGTAGTTGTTAGAAATTATTAAACTCAGTGACCATGGTAATAATATGGCTGTGTAGTGTAATAATATGGCTGTGTAGTGTAATATAGCTGTGTAGTGTAGCCCGGGGAGGGGGGGCTACGTATGTGTACTGTACCTACATCTACTGCTACCTACACTGACTTTCTACAAATAAATACTACTCACCTCTTGCCCTACATTAAGACTACAAATATGTATTTTAAGGTTAGTAATGAATGTACTGTAGCAGTAAATGACAGATTAAAGAGGTGTGTGCAGTATGGACTAGGGTGCAAGCCTTTGTAGAGAAACATCACCCTGACCAAGCTGAAGCCATATCTGCAACATGTTTAGTGACAAAACCCTGTCCCACTTCAAGGAAATCTAGAGATGCCAGAAACAGACCTCTATGGACAGATTTGTTGTGAGATAAGGGTCTAGTGACTCTCAAGCTGGTCATTGTAACATTAAAAGATAAAGAAGGGAAGTAACCCCAGAGAAGGCTTTGCTACCTAAAGGCTTTATGGAGGGGGATTTCCTTTCCAAACACTAACTCCTCCCTCTTTCCTCTTCCCTATCTTCCAGAAGCCAGCATTAGCCTTCAATAAAGGTATGTAAAACTTACATAATTGTTAAAAAAAAATTATTTTTTCGTGAATATTTTTGTCTGGAATGGATTAATTGCATTTCCATTAATTCTTATGGGAAATATTAATTCAGTTATCGGCCAACCTTCTGGAACGGATTATGGCCGATAACTGGTAGTAGGTTGGTAGACAGCAACCACCCAGGGAAGTACTACCGTCCTGCCAGATGACTGTGAAACAGAAACCTGTAACTGTTTTGCATGATGGTAGGATTGCTGGTTTCTTTTTCTGTCTCATAAACACGCTAGATAACAGGGATATCTTGCTACTCCTACTTACACTTTGGTCACACTTCACAGACACGCACATGCATATATATATATATATATATATATACATACATCTTGGTTTTTCCCCTTTTTCTAAATAGCTCTTGTTGTTCTTTATTTCTTCTATTGTCCATGGGGAAGTGGAAAAGAATCTTTCCCTTCTCCTGTAGACATTTACTAAAAAAGAGAAGAAGAAAAACTTCATAAAACTGGGATGCTTGAATGTGCGTGGATGTAGTGCGGATGACAAGAAACAGGTGATTGCTGATGTTATGAATGAAAAGAAGTTGGATGTCCTGGCCCTAAGCGAAACAAAGCTGAAGGGGGTAGGGGAGTTTCGGTGGGGGGAAATAAATGGGATTAAATCTGGAGTATCTGAGAGAGTTAGAGCAAAGGAAGGGGTAGCAGTAATGTTGAAGGATCAGTTATGGAAGGAGAAAAGAGAATATGAATGTGTAAATTCAAGAATTAGGTGGATTAAAGTAAAGGTTGGATGTGAAAAGTGGGTCACAATAAGCGTGTATGCACCTGGAGAAGAGAGGAATGTAGAGGAGGGAGAGAGATTTTGGGAGATGTTAAGTGAATGTATAGGAGCCTTTGAACCAAGTGAGAGAGTAATTGTGGTAGGAGATCTGAATGCTAAAATAGGAGAAACTTTTAGAGAGGGTGTGGTAGGTAAGTTTGGGGTGCCAGGTGTAAATGATAATGGGAGCCCTTTGATTGAACTTTGTATAGAAAGGGGTTTAGTTATAGGTAATACATATTTTAAGAAAAAGAGGATAAATAAGTATACAAGATATGATGTAGTTTGTTGGATTATGTATTGGTAGATAAAAGACTGTTGAGTAGACTTCAGGATGTACATGTTTATAGAGGGGCCACAGATATATCAGATCACTTTCTAGTTGTAGCTACACTGAGAGTAAAAGGTAGATGGGGTACAAGGAGAATAGAAGCATCAGGGAAGAGAGAGGTGAAGGTTTATAAACTAAAAGAGGAGGCAGTTAGGGTAAGATATAAACAGCTATTGGAGGATATATGGGCTAATGAGAACATAGGCAATGGGGTCGAAGAGGTATGGGGTAGGTTTAACCCTTTGACTGTCGAAGGGCCCAATCCTGAAGTGTCTCCTGGTGTCGCAAAATATTCGAAAAAAAAAATTATTTTTTCTTATGAAAATGTTAAGATTATTTTTCTGATTGTTTTAGTCCCAAAGAAAAAAAATTTCCCATCAGTACTTACCGAGATATAGAGGCATGAAGTTTGCAGAAAATGAGCCGCGTATGGCAACAGCGGCGACTGCCGCTCACCGGTAAACTTTAGTTTACTTGTATTTGAAGGTTTGTTGTTCTTTTTTTCACTATTTTATTTTTTCACATAACTTATGTGGCCTGTGAGACCAAAGTAAGGTGCAATGTACATATATACACTCGTTGTATACAACACAATAAGCACACAAACATAATTATCAATATATTCTTTACAAAAACAAACAATACAAAAATTTTTTTATTACTATTGTTCTATAATATATATACCAATATACAGTCACTGAACATATTCCTAGAAGTTCTGCAGCTTGTGGAACTCTGTGAAACATGGTGTCATACACAGTGGTGTTTTACACTCTCACACATAAAACATGGTGTCATACACAGTGGTGTTTTACACTCTCACACATAAAACATGGTGTCATACACAGTGGTGTTTTACACTCCTCACATAAAACATGGTGTCATACACAGTGGTGTTTTACACTCCTCACACATAAAACATGGTGTCATACACAGTGGTGTTTTACACTCACACATAAAACATGGTGTCATACACAGTGGTGTTTTACACTCACACATAAAACATGGTGTCATACACAGTGGTGTTTTACACTCACACATAAAACATGGTGTCATACACAGTGGTGTTTTACACTCTCACACATAAAACATGGTGTCATACACAGTGGTGTTTTACACTCTCACACATAAAACATGGTGTCATACACAGTGGTGTTTTACATTCTCACACATAAAACATGGTGTCATACACAGTGGTGTTTTACACTCTCACACATAAAACATGGTGTCATACACAATGGTGTTTTACACTCACACATAAAACATGGTGTCATACACAGTGGTGTTTTACACTCCTCACACATAAAACATGGTGTCATACACAGTGGTGTTTTACACTCACACATAAAACATGGTGTCATACACAATGGTGTTTTACACTCCTCACACATAAAACATGGTGTCATACACAGTGGTGTTTTACACTCACACATAAAACATGGTGTCATACACAATGGTGTTTTACACTCACACATAAAACATGGTGTCATACACAGTGGTGTTTTACACTCTCACACATAAAACATGGTGTCATACACAGTGGTGTTTTACACTCTCACACATAAAACATGGTGTCATACACAGTGGTGTTTTACACTCACACATAAAACATGGTGTCATACACAGTGGTGTTTTACACTCACACATAAAACATGGTGTCATACACAGTGGTGTTTTACACTCACACATAAAACATGGTGTCATACACAATGGTGTTTTACACTCACATAAAACATGGTGTCATACACAGTGGTGTTTTACACTCTCACACATAAAACATGGTGTCATACACAGTGGTGTTTTACACTCACACATAAAACATGGTGTCATACACAGTGGTGTTTTACACTCTCACACATAAAACATGGTGTCATACACAGTGGTGTTTTACACTCTCACACATAAAACATGGTGTCATACACAGTGGTGTTTTACACTCTCACACATAAAACATGGTGTCATACACAGTGGTGTTTTACACTCACACACATAAAACATGGTGTCATACACAGTGGTGTTTTACACTCACACATAAAACATGGTGTCATACACAGTGGTGTTTTACACTCTCACACATAAAACATGGTGTCATACACAGTGGTGTTTTACACTCTCACACATAAAACATGGTGTCATACACAATGGTGTTTTACACTCTCACACATAAAACATGGTGTCATACACAGTGGTGTTTTACACTCTCACACATAAAACATGGTGTCATACACAGTGGTGTTTTACACTCTCACACATAAAACATGGTGTCATACACAGTGGTGTTTTACACTCTCACACATAAAACATGGTGTCATACACAGTGGTGTTTTACACTCACACATAAAACATGGTGTCATACACAGTGGTGTTTTACACTCTCACACATAAAACATGGTGTCATACACAGTGGTGTTTTACACTCTCACACATAAAACATGGTGTCATACACAGTGGTGTTTTACACTCTCACACATAAAACATGGTGTCATACACAGTGGTGTTTTACACTCACACATAAAACATGGTGTCATACACAGTGGTGTTTTACACTCCTCACACATAAAACATGGTGTCATACACAGTGGTGTTTTACACTCACACATAAAACATGGTGTCATACACAGTGGTGTTTTACACTCACACATAAAACATGGTGTCATACACAGTGGTGTTTTACACTCCTCACACATAAAACATGGTGACATGCACAGAGGTGTTTTACATGGTGTCATCTCACACATAAAACATGGTGTCATACACAGTGGTGTTTTACACTCTCACACATAAAACATGGTGTCATACACAGTGGTGTTTTACACTCTCACACATAAAACATGGTGTCATACACAGTGGTGTTTTACACTCACACATAAAACATGGTGTCATACACAGTGGTGTTTTACACTCACACATAAAACATGGTGTCATACACAATGGTGTTTTACACTCACACATAAAACATGGTGTCATACACAGTGGTGTTTTACACACTCACACATAAAACATGGTGTCATACACAGTGGTGTTTTACACTCTCACACATAAAACATGGTGTCATACACAGTGGTGTTTTACACTCTCACACATAAAACATGGTGTCATACACAGTGGTGTTTTACACTCTCACACATAAAACATGGTGTCATACACAGTGGTGTTTTACACTCACACATAAAACATGGTGTCATACACAGTGGTGTTTTACACTCACACATAAAACATGGTGTCATACACAGTGGTGTTTTACACTCTCACATAAAACATGGTGTCATACACAGTGGTGTTTTACACTCACACATAAAACATGGTGTCATACACAGTGGTGTTTTACACTCACACATAAAACATGGTGTCATACACAGTGGTGTTTTACACTCACATAAAACATGGTGTCATACACAGTGGTGTTTTACACTCACACATAAAACATGGTGTCATACACAGTGGTGTTTTACACTCACACATAAAACATGGTGTCATACACAGTGGTGTTTTACACTCTCACACATAAAACATGGTGTCATACACAGTGGTGTTTTACACTCTCACATAAAACATGGTGTCATACACAGTGGTGTTTTACACTCTCACACATAAAACATGGTGTCATACACAATGGTGTTTTACACTCTCACACATAAAACATGGTGTCATACACAATGGTGTTTTACACTCTCACACATAAAACATGGTGTCATACACAGTGGTGTTTTACACTCCTCACACATAAAACATGGTGTCATACACAGTGGTGTTTTACACTCTCACACATAAAACATGGTGTCATACACAGTGGTGTTTTACACACATAAAACATGGTGTCATACACAGTGGTGTTTTACACTCTCACACATAAAACATGGTGTCATACACAATGGTGTTTTACACTCTCACACATAAAACATGGTGTCATACACAGTGGTGTTTTACACTCTCACACATAAAACATGGTGTCATACACAGTGGTGTTTTACACTCTCACACATAAAACATGGTGTCATACACAGTGGTGTTTTACACTCTCACACATAAAACATGGTGTCATACACAGTGGTGTTTTACACTCTCACACATAAAACATGGTGTCATACACAGTGGTGTTTTACACTCCTCACACATAAAACATGGTGTCATACACAGTGGTGTTTTACACTCACACATAAAACATGGTGTCATACACAATGGTGTTTTACACTCACACATAAAACATGGTGTCATACACAGTGGTGTTTTACACTCTCACACATAAAACATGGTGTCATACACAGTGGTGTTTTACACTCTTACACATAAAACATGGTGTCATACACAGTGGTGTTTTACACTCTCACACATAAAACATGGTGTCATACACAGTGGTGTTTTACACTCTCACACATAAAACATGGTGTCATACACAATGGTGTTTTACACTCACACATAAAACATGGTGTCATACACAGTGGTGTTTTACACTCACACATAAAACATGGTGTCATACACAGTGGTGTTTTACACTCTCACACATAAAACATGGTGTCATACACAGTGGTGTTTTACACTCTCACACATAAAACATGGTGTCATACACAGTGGTGTTTTACACTCCTCACACATAAAACATGGTGTCATACACAGTGGTGTTTTACACTCTCACACATAAAACATGGTGTCATACACAGTGGTGTTTTACACTCCTCACACATAAAACATGGTGTCATACACAGTGGTGTTTTACACTCACACATAAAACATGGTGTCATACACAGTGGTGTTTTACACTCTCACACATAAAACATGGTGTCATACACAGTGGTGTTTTACACTCTCACACATAAAACATGGTGTCATACACAGTGGTGTTTTACACTCTCACACATAAAACATGGTGTCATACACAGTGGTGTTTTACACTCTCACACATAAAACATGGTGTCATACACAGTGGTGTTTTACACTCCTCACACATAAAACATGGTGTCATACACAGTGGTGTTTTACACTCCTCACACATAAAACATGGTGTCATACACAGTGGTGTTTTACACTCCTCACACATAAAACATGGTGTCATACACAGTGGTGTTTTACACTCCTCACACATAAAACATGGTGTCATACACAGTGGTGTTTTACACTCTCACACATAAAACATGGTGTCATACACAGTGGTGTTTTACACTCTCACACATAAAACATGGTGTCATACACAGTGGTGTTTTACACTCTCACACATAAAACATGGTGTCATACACAGTGGTGTTTTACACTCCTCACACATAAAACATGGTGTCATACACAGTGGTGTTTTACACTCCTCACACATAAAACATGGTGTCATACACAGTGGTGTTTTACACTCCTCACACATAAAACATGGTGTCATACACAGTGGTGTTTTACACTCCTCACACATAAAACATGGTGTCATACACAGTGGTGTTTTACACTCTCACACATAAAACATGGTGTCATACACAGTGGTGTTTTACACTCTCACACATAAAACATGGTGTCATACACAGTGGTGTTTTACACTCTCACACATAAAACATGGTGTCATACACAGTGGTGTTTTACACTCTCACACATAAAACATGGTGTCATACACAGTGGTGTTTTACACTCCTCACACATAAAACATGGTGTCATACACAATGGTGTTTTACACTCTCACACATAAAACATGGTGTCATACACAGTGGTGTTTTACACTCCTCACACATAAAACATGGTGTCATACACAGTGGTGTTTTACACTCTCACACATAAAACATGGTGTCATACACAGTGGTGTTTTACACTCCTCACACATAAAACATGGTGTCATACACAGTGGTGTTTTACACTCTCACACATAAAACATGGTGTCATACACAGTGGTGTTTTACACTCCTCACACATAAAACATGGTGTCATACACAGTGGTGTTTTACACTCCTCACACATAAAACATGGTGTCATACACAGTGGTGTTTTACACTCCTCACACATAAAACATGGTGTCATACACAGTGGTGTTTTACACTCCTCACACATAAAATCAGTGTGTGTGCATTTTTGTGGAAGTTTTTCTTATGTGCAAAGACAAAACACCTCGTCTGAGAAGTTTTCTACAAAGTATTAGCAGGCAGTTGTGTTATGTAGTTATCCTAGGTAAATGGTCGTGTGTCATCATTCCTTCATTCCTTTCCTACCTGGAGGCTACCTGGAGGGCATTCCACCTCTCTTCCTACATTCCTTCATCTGTCCTTCCTTACTTTTTTCCTTCCTTTCATCTAGTCCTTAATTCATTCCTGCCCTTCCTTCTTGCTTCTGGTTTCTATAATATATATACACATATATAGTCACTAGATACTTTCATAAAACTCCTTCAGCAAGCTTGTCTTGTGTGCTAGTGTGTGGCTTATAATTGTTTTGAGTCAGGAGTCGGCAGCTGTGAAAATGACATATTGTCTCATTACTCCCTCCCCCTCCCGCCTGTCAAAACAATGGGGTCGGATGCTGCTTCCCCTCCATTCTATCTAATTATCTTTCTCCCTCATTCTATCTCTTTCAATCTGTCTCTCTCTTTCTCTTTGTCTGTCTATCTCTGTCTCACAGGTACACATAAATACAAGTATACATATTGTAAATTACCTAGGATAACCCAAAAAATCCAGACAAAGTGCTATACTCTGCTTGAAGATGTGAGTAAACGTGATGATGACACAGTCTTGTGGCTCTCTCTGAGACAGAGCTAGACAGATAGACAGGGAGCTTGACAGACAGACAGACAGACAAATGTTTGTTGGTCGTTGTCGTCGTCGTCTCCTCCTCCTCCTCCTTCTCCTCCTCCTCTTCCTCCTCCTCTTCCTCCTCCTCTTCCTCCTCCTCTTCCTTCTCCTCTTCCTTCTCCTCCTTCTCCTCCTCCTCTTCCTCCTTCTCCTCTTCTTCCTTCTCCTCCTCCTCTTCCTCCTCCTCCTCCTCCTCCTCCTCTTCCTCCTCCTCCTCCTTCTCCTCCTCCTCTTTCTCCTTCTCCTCTTTCTCCTCCTCCTCTTCCTCCTTCTCCTCCTCTTCCTCCTTCTCCTCCTCTTCCTCCTCCTCTTCCTCTTCCTCTTTCTCCTCCTCCTCTTCCTCCTCCTCCTCTTCCTCCTTCTCCTTCTCCTCTTCCTCCTTCTCCTCCTCCTTCTCCTCCTCCTCTTCCTCCTTCTCCTCCTCCTCTTCCTCCTTCTCCTCCTCTTCCTCCTTCTCCTCCTCCTCTTCCTCCTTCTCCTCCTCCTCTTCCTCCTCCTCCTCCTCTTCTTCCTCCTCTTCCTCCTTCTCCTCCTCCTCTTCCTCCTTCTCCTCCTCTTCCTCCTCCTCCTCCTCTTCCTCCTTCTTCTCCTCCTCTTCCTCCTTCTCCTTCTCCCCATCCTCCTTCTCCTTCTCCTCTTCCTCCTTCTCCTTCTTCTCCTCTTCCTCCTCCTCTTCCTCCTTCTCCTCCTCCTCCTCCTCCTCCTCTTCCTCCTCCTCTTCCTCCTCCTCCTCTTCCTCCTCCTTCTCCTTCTCCTCTTCCTTCTTCTCCTTCTCCTCTTCCTTCTTCTCCTTCTCCTCCTCCTTCTCCTTCTCCTCCTCCCTCTTCTCCTTCTCCTCCTCCCTCTTCTCCTTCTCCTCCTCCTCCCTCTTCTCCTTCTCCTCCTCCTCCTCATTCTCCTTCTCCTCCTCCTTCTCCATCTCCTCCTCTACCTCCTTCTCCTCCACCTCCTCCTCCTGGCTCTTGACATATGGACAGCTGCCCCCCTCCCTCCACCCTCCTTTACGCTCATCAAAGGTCAGCTCGTATCAGATGTTATCTCCCCTTATCTTGTCACTGTCATGGTGTGAACTGTTTTCATGCCTCAAGGGAACATATTATATATTATTATTATTAGGTATTATTATTATTCCTCTTCTTCCTCCTCTTCTTCCTCCTCCTCCCTCCTTCCTCCTCCTCCCTCCCTCCTCCTCCTTCCTCCCTCCCTCCTCCTCCTCCCTTCTTCCTCCTCCTCCCTCCTTCCTCCTCCTCCCTCCTTCCTTCTCCTCCCTCCTCTCCTCCTCCTCCCTCCTTCTCTCTCCTTCTCTCTCCCTCCTTCCACCTCCTCTCTCCTCCCTCCTTCCTTCCTCTTCCTCCTTCCTTCCTTCCTCCTCCTCCTCCTTCCTTCCTTCCTCCTCCTCCTCCTTCCTTCCTTCCTTCCTCCTCCTCCTCTTCCTCCTCCTCCTCTTCTTCCTCCTCCTCCTCCTCCATTGCTTTTTATCTCAAACTCCTCGAAATCATGAAATTGATCTTCAATAACACTTCCATCTGTGTTAGAGCATCACTTGGGAAGAGAAGAGTCCCAGATTTGCTGGGGAGTCACATATTTCTTACTGCTAGACATGCTGAAAAAGGACGACTGAAATGGTATTCCCACAATGCACCACTGGCTCCCCGATTTTTTTTTATATGGTGCACACTGACCATGGAGACCCATTCTCTCACATGTGGGCCTACCAGCTTTCTCCTGCTTGATTTGAAGCCGCTAGAATTTATGCGTATAGATACTTCAAACACAAACATGGTATCTCCTATGACGTATATATATGACCGCGACAGTCAAAGGGTTAAAAATGTAGTGTTAGAGTGTTCAGCAGAAGTTTGTGGTTACAGGAAAGTAGGTGCAGGAGGGAAGAGGAGCGATTGGTGGAATGGTGATGTAAAGAGAGTAGTAAGGGAGAAAAAGTCAGCATATGAGAAGTTTTTACAAAGTAGAAGTGATGCAAGGAGGGAAGAGTATATTGAGAAAAAGAGAGAGGTTAAGAGAGTGGTGAAGCAATGTAAAAAGAGAGCAAATGAGAGAGTGGGTGAGATGTTATCAACAAATTTTGTTGAAAATAAGAAAAAGTTTTGGAGTGAGATTAACAAGTTAAGGAAGCCTAGAGAACAAATGGATTTGTCAGTTAAAAATAGAAGAGGAGAGTTATTAAATGGAGAGTTAGAGGTATTGGGAAGATGGATGGAATATTTTGAGGAATTGTTAAATGTTGATGAAGATAGGGAAGCTGTGATTTCGTGTATAGGGCAAGGAGGAATAACATCTTGTAGGAGTGAGGAAGGGCCAGTTGCGAGTGTGGGGGAAGTTCGTGAGGCAGTAGGTAAAATGAAAGGGGGTAAGGCAGCCGGGATTGATGGGATAAAGATAGAAATGTTAAAAGCAGGTGGGGATATAGTTTTGGAGTGGTTGGTGCAATTATTTAATAAATGTATGGAAGAGGGTAAGGTACCTAGGGATTGGCAGAGAGCATGTATAGTTCCTTTGTATAAAGGCAAAGGGGACAAAAGAGAGTGCAAAAATTATAGGGGGATAAGTCTGTTGAGTATACCTGGTAAAGTGTATGGTAGAGTTATTATTGAAATAATTAAGAGTAAGACAGAGAATAGGATAGCAGATGAACAAGGAGGCTTTAAGAAAGGAAGGGGGTGTGTGGACCAGGTTCTTACAGTGAAACATATAATTGAACAGTATTTAGATAAGGCTAGAGAGGTTTTTGTGGCATTTATGGATTTGGAAAAGGCGTATGACAGGGTGGATAGGGGGGCAATGTGGCAGATGTTGCAGGTATATGGTGTAGGAGGTAGGTTACTGAAAGCAGTGAAGAGTTTTTATGAGGATAGTGAGGCTCAAGTTAGAGTATGTAGGAAAGAGGGAGATTATTTCCCAGTAAAAGTAGGCCTTAGACAAGGACGTGTGAGGTCACCGTGGTTGTTTAATATATTTATAGATGGGGTTGTAAGAGAAGTAAATGCAAGGGTCTTGGCAAGAGGCGTGGAGTTAAAAGATAAAGAATCACACATAAAGTGGGAGTTGTCACAGTTGCTCTTTGCTGATGACACTGTGCTCTTGGGAGATTCTGAAGAGAAGTTGCAGAGGTTGGTGGATGAATTTGGTAGGGTATGCAAAAGAAGAAAATTAAAAGTGAATACAGGAAAGAGTAAGGTTATGAGGATAACAAAAAGATTAGGTGATGAAAGATTGGATATCAGATTGGAGGGGGAGAGTATGGAGGAGGTGAATGTATTCAGATATTTGGGAGTGGACGTGTCAGCGGATGGGTCTATGAAAGATGAGGTGAATCATAGAATTGATGAGGGGAAAAGGGTGAGCGGTGCACTTAGGAGTCTGTGGAGACAAAGAACTTTGTCCTTGGAGGCAAAGAGGGGAATGTATGAGAGTATAGGTTTACCAACGCTCGTATATGGGTGTGAAGCATGGGTGATGAATGTTGCAACGAGGAGAAGGCTGGAGGCAGTGGAGATGTCATGTCTGAGGGCAATGTGTGGTGTGAATATAATGTAGAGAATTCGTAGTTTGGAAGTTAGGAGGAGGTGCGGGATTACCAAAACTGTTGTCCAAAGGGCTGAGGAAGGGTTGTTGAGGTCGTTCGAACATGTAGAGAGAATGTAGCGAAACAGAATGACTTCAAGAGTGTATCAGTCTGTAGTGGAAGGAAGGCGGGGTAGGGGTCGGCCTATGAAAGGTTGGAGGGAGGGGGTAAAGGAGGTTTTGTGTGCGAGGGGCTTGGACTTCCAGCAGGCATGCGTGAGCGTGTTTGATAGTGAATGGAGACAAATGGTTTTTAATACTTGACGTGCTGTTGGAGTGTGAGCAAAGTAACATTTATGAAGGGATTCAGGGAAACCGGCAGGCCGGACTTGAGTCCTGGAGATGGGAAGTACAGTGCCTGCACTCTGAAAGGGGGGGGGGTGTTAATGTTGCAGTTTAAAAAGTGTAGTGTAAAGCACCCTTCTGGCAAGACAATGATGGTGGAAGTTTTTCTTTTTCGGGCCACCCTGCCTTTTTGGGAATCGGCCAGTGTGTTAATAAAAAAAAAAAATGCCTGGAGCTAGTGTTGATATTGATGAATATAAGGTCAGCAAAGGCTGGTTTGAGAGATTTAAGAATCGTAGTGGCATACGCAGTGTGATAAAGCATGGTGAGGCTGCCATTTCTGACAAAAAAGTGGCTGAAACATATGTGCAGGAATTTAACCCTTTCAGGGTTGGTGCCATACTAGTACGGCTTGCATGCCAGGGTTGGTGATGTACTACTATGCATAAATTCTAGTGCCTTCAAATGTAGCGAGAGAAAGCTGGTGGGCCTACATATGAAAGAATGGATCTATGTGGTCAGTTTGCGCAGTATAAAGAAAATCCTGCAGCACACGGTGCGTAATGAGAAAAAAAAACTCCGTGTTTTTGGTTTAAAACAGCGACTTTGCAGTGTATATTTGTATGCTATTTATGGTTGTATTCTAGTTTTCCTGGTCTCATTTTATAGAATGGAAAGAGACATTACAGAAATTGAGATGATTTTTATTGGTTTCACAATGAAAAGTACCTTGAAATGGCGCTCAAATTAGCAGAAATGTTCGATTTTTGCCAATGTTCAAAAGTAAATAAATCAAGCCATGCATCCAATACATGTCAACTGGTGAGTCTAATATTCTTTCACAAGTGCGCTGATATTTTTTATACCATTTCTACACTAATGTAGTAGTCTGCATAACAGTAAATCTTCTATTTTTTTTTTTTTTTTTGTGAAAATAAAAATTCAAAGTGGAAAGCAAAAGAAATGTAATAGAGCCCTGGGGATGTGACTAATTAACAGAGGAAATGTTATTTTAGTGCCAGGAATGTCTCTTGTTTACTCTGGACCCTATTTGGAAATTGGCATCTTTTGAAATTTGTGTGAAATTGGCAAAATTGCCAATTTCGGACCACGTTATTGGATAGTTGAAATCGGTAAATGGGTTGTTTCTTGTACTCATTCGGTAGAAAAAAAATGGAGTTCTAGCAAAATAGTTATGATTTTTGTCTACTGGTACATTGGAATTGGCCGAAAATAGGGCTCAAATTGGGCGAAATCGCCGATGCGTAAACATCGTCGAGACCGCTAACTTCACAAGAGCATAATTCCATAAGTTTTCCATCAAATTTCATACTTTTGGTGTCATTATGATCATGAAAAGATTCTCTATCATTTCATATGAAATTTATTTATTTTTTGTTTTTAAATTTCTGACCCTGAGAACAAGTTTAGGAGAGGGCCTGCCGACCCTGAAAGGGTTAAGGGGTACATAGAAGCTGAACAATTAAAACTCCAACAAGTGTTCAGTTGTGACAAAACAGGCCTGTTTTGGTAGAAAATGCCAAACAGGACCTACATTACTCAGGAGGAAAAGGTACTCCCAGGACACAAGCCTATGAAAGACAGGCTAACTCTCATGTTTTGTAGTATTGCTAGCAGGGATTACAAAGTGAAGCCTTTACTCGTGTATCATTTTGAAACTCCCAGAATGTTCAAGAAAAAGAGTGTCGTGAAGACTAAATTGTGTGTGATGTGGAGAGCACACAGTAAGGCATGGGTCACTAGGGACCCATGCATTACTGTTTGGCCCCACTAGAAAAAATACCTCCTGGAAAATAAATTGAAACTCAAGTGCCTCCTGGTATTAGACAATGCTCCTGCTCATGCTCTAGACTTGGAAGAGCGATTGGTGCTGGAGTTTAGTTTCATAAAAGTCAAGTTTTTGCCTCCTAACACCACTCCTCTCCTCCAGCCCATGGACCAGCAGGTCATTTCAAATTTCAAAAAACTGTACACCAAAGCAGTGTTTCAAAAGTGCTTTGAAGTGACCTCAGACACTGAATTGACCCTAGGAGAGTTCTGGAAAGATCACTTCAGTATCCTCAGTTGCATAAACCTTATAGGTAAAGCTTGGGAGGGAGTGACTTGCAGGACTTTGAACTCTGCAGAATGTGTACGAGAGGGATTTTGAAGGGTTTGGGGGCTGACCCTGAGGAGCCTATGCCAGTTGTGGAATCTATTGTGGCATTGGGGAAGTCCATGGGGTTGGAGGTTAGTGGCAAGGATGTGGAAGAGTTGGTGGAGGATGACAATGAAGAGCTAACCACTGCAGAGGTGCTAGAGCCTGAGGTGCAACACCAACAGACCACAGCTTAGGAATTTCCTTCAGAGGAGGAGGAGGAAGTGAGATGGAGGAAGTTGCCTTCTTCAAAGATTAAGGACATTTATGCAAAGTGGATTGAAGTGGCAAACCTTTATGGATAACAAATAACAAAAAAGGCACAATACCGTGACTGGAACGATACACATAGAAGAGAGGAGCTTATGACGACGTTTCGGTCCGACTTTGTCAGCAGTGGAGTGACACTCGTCTTACACCATGCTTCAAAGAGTTTTGTGTATACTCCAGCATGTTTAAAACATTGCTGGGACCTGTAAATACTTTTTATATACACCTACCATCCGACTTACGACTGAATTCGGTTCCGAGAAACTGGTTGCAAGTCAAAATGGACGTAAGTCGAACTTTACTACTGAATATCAACATCACATTTTTGTAATGACTATTTTGTTGTTTTATTTTGGTATTTCGTGTTTTACTTTACTTTTTATGCTGTTAGTACTGTATTTTATATTGTAAGGTTTAGGATAAACACTGTGTACAACACAAATAGTTGTTTATTTCCCAGAAATTTGGCAAAAAAAAACACGGTCGTAAGTCAAGCAGGTCGTAAGTCGGATGGTAGGTGTATTTGTAGATAATTGTATGTGACGAAGGCAGGTGAAAATTTTCACCTGTGTGTTTGACTATTTGAGTACTATTTTGGTACGTAATACAGTGGACCCCCGCATAACGTTGGCATCGCATAGCGTTAAATCCGCATAGCAATACATTTTATCGCTAAAATTTTGCCTCGCATAGCGCTAAAAAATTCGCTCAACGCGGTTCGTCTTAGACACGTCCATGCGGCCTGAGCCAGCATCACTTGTTCTCCCAGTGGCATTGTTTACAAGCCAGCCTCCACGGTAACATTCAAGCATACAATCGGAACATTTCGTATTATTACAGCCTTTTTATAGTGATTTCACCTGAAAAATAAGTGACCATGGGCCCCAAGAAAGCTTCTAGTGCCAACCCTACAGGAACAAGGGTGAGAATTACTATGGAGATGAAGAAAGAGATCATTGCTAAGTATGAAAGTGGTGTGCGTGTCTCCGAGCTGGCCAGGTTGTATAGTAAACCCCAATCAACCATCGCTACTATTGTGTCCAAGAGAACGGCAATCAAGGAAGCTGTTCTTGCCAAAGGTTTAACTGTGCTTTCGAAACAGAGATCGCAAGTGATCGCAAGTTCATTGTTGATACAGCGGTAGTGGCAGCAGCGACCTCCGAGCTCCGTACTTTTCTCCAACTATCAGAGCTACCAATGCTC
This sequence comes from Cherax quadricarinatus, assembly GCF_038502225.1. Lineage (NCBI taxonomy): Eukaryota > Metazoa > Arthropoda > Malacostraca > Decapoda > Parastacidae > Cherax > Cherax quadricarinatus. The sequence goes on from NC_091293.1 coordinate 925,946, forward strand.
CTATGATGACCTAGTTACATGCAAAACTGCACTACCCAACGTAGCACCCAGAATGACCAAAGATTACCAACAGTGATACCTACAAATCGAACATAATAGAGATCAAAGGAAGACTGCCCACAAACCGAAAGCAACACCCCGCTGCCAGCCGAACAACGTAACCCTAAACTTTGTATAACTACAACTTCTTCTTAACTACAACAATTCCTGTAGTATTATGAGGCGCAATCTAAGAGGAAACAGCACCAAGGCCAGCAAGAAAACGCCGAAAAATCAACTATTCAACAAGTGTAGTCAGGAGGACGCCGGCCCAGCAACCACCCCACTCACCACCACTCAAGGCGACACCACAACAATAACAACAAACATGGCTGCCACCAGCCCATCCTCCCCTCTCTTCCCCGGATTCAACCTACCAAGTAGTCTCTCAGGTATGACCAACGATCCAGATACCCTAAAGTCATGCATCTCCAACTTAGTTATTGAAAATATGAATCTTCGAGAGACGCTAACAAAACAAGACACCAGGATGACACAACTCGAGAACAATATCCACAGTCTTGAACAAAAGTTATGAACACCAGGAATGACAAACTGTGGCAAGACCATCCAGACAGTCATAGATAGCCATACCCAACAAATAATATCTCTTAATACAAAGGTTGAAGAAGCAGTAAAAGAATGGAAGAACAACTTAGATAACCAGTTCAGTGACTACTTTGCTCTCCAAGAAGATAAAACTGAACAAGATAAACTATCGGACGCAGTAATAGTTAACAGTCCACTTTTTCCCAGTGATATGAACCAAACAAACAGTAAAGAAATTACTCTGCAGATCATAAAGGACCAAACAAGTGTTATTGTACCTGAGTCTGAAATAAAAGAAGCCAGGTTATTAGGATCCCATGGTAGAAAAAGTGTTATGCTTAGATTCCACTCACATGACAGGAAAAAAGACTTAATTATTGCATCTATTAAAGTAAAGAAAGAGGTATACATAAACGAGTGTCTTACCAAAAAACGTCAGAACCTCCTGTATAGAGTCAGAAAACTTAAGCGGGAGAATAACGACACAATACACCAATACTTCACACGGGATGGGAAAATTCTTGTTAGGAAAACAAATGAAGGTCAACTGTACACAATCACGAACGAGAATGATCTATCACGATTTCTCAGGGATACTAATCTTACAGAGAATAACTAAACAATGTCCAACTTAAAAGCCTACGTAGCATAGTGTATGTTTTGCTCCATTATTGTTCAAACTTCATTGTACAATCTCTTAGTATTTAAATAATCAACTACCTCTTTTTGTGATTTTACTAGTAAGCATAAGTCACCTTATGTAATTTTCTTATTTACTATTGTTTGCTTAAACATTAGCTGAATTGATACTTTCTCTGTCCATATTACTACCTCATTTTTTTTTAAATACTATCAATTGATATTACCTACTAAAATTAATTATCATTTTTACTATAATTTCAATTTACTCTTAACATTTTTGACATCTAATAACCATTACTTGTCTAATTACCTTTACCTGTTTTATACCACATTTACTATCTTAGAGTACTCTTAATTACCTTGTACTGCCATATAACCTCAAGTATAACTACCAGTGCAATATTGAATGAAATAAACATTACTTTTTCACTTTTTTTGTAATGATTATTACTTACTAAAATTTTATTAAACACCATATTTACTACCAGTCAATTTTACTTTTGTACATTAAACATTATTTTATACTTCCCATAACATTTTGTTGCCAAATTTTCAAGTTTGCATATTCAACTCCAACCTTTATATTATCCTTTGTACTTGTCTACCATCTTACTATCATATTATAACCAAGACATTACCATTATTCATTGTTCTTACCTGTCCATTTAATTTTGTTTACCACTACTTGTTTTTTTAGTCACTTTTTATTGTGTGTGCAATTAGTGTATATTCCAATTACTTTTTTGCAAGTACCAAAACTATCTTTTGCTAGCTAGTACCAACTACCTCATTTTTTTTTTACTTTTTATTGTGCAATAAACTGCTCAACTTATTTAATATTACAAATCAGATCTTACTCCTAAACCAATATTATTTCATAGTGACTATCTGTCCATTTAACTTGTTTACCATTACTCAATTGTAGTCCCTTATATATTTTTTTTGTCCTTTATTTTAGCTCTATATAACTACCTTAGATCATATATTTGCAATTGTTAAACTAATCAAGGTGCTATTCTCAGGTCCTAAAGTTAATAAGTTCACTATTTTGCCATTATACTCCAAAGCTCATTTATTTGATTACCACTTTATTGTTCACCACAACTTATATTATTATTTTATTATTATTTTATTATCACACTGGCCGATTCCCACCAAGGCAGGGTGGCCCGAAAAAGAAAAACTTTCACCATCATTCACTCCATCACTGTCTTGCCAGAAGGGTGCTTTACACTACAGTTTTTAAACTGCAACATTAACACCCCTCCTTCAGAGTGCAGGCACTGTACTTCCCATCTCCAGGACTCAAGTCCGGCCTGCCGGTTTCCCTGAACCCCTTCATAAATGTTACTTTGCTCACACTCCAACAGCACGTCAAGTATTAAAAACCATTTGTCTCCATTCACTCCTATCAAACACGCTCATGCATCTTATATAATCCCACACATTACTGAATTCACAAACACAATGAGTAACTGCATGTTGCTACCAACAGTAACAAAACCTACAAGAGTTACAGAGACTAGTGTTTCCCTACTTGACCACATCTGGACCAACACCATATCCCCTTTAAAATCAGGCATAATTACAGACAATACCACAGACCACTACCCTACTTTCCTCATAACAACTCTTGGTAAAATACCCCAAGACACTACTAAAGTCACCTTCAGACTTCACAATGAGGCAGCCATTAATAACTTCACAACAGCAGTAACAAACATTGACTGGCACACTGAGCTAGAAATCTATACAGATATTGACGAATGTTTTAATAATTTTCTAAAAAAGACCCAATACCTTTATAACAAGCACTGCCCTAAAAAAACTAAACAGATGACAGCTAAGAGACTGAACAGTCCCTGGCTAACACCCAGCATTCTCAAATCCATAAATACAAAACACCGATATGAAAAACAGTACAGAATGGGTCACATAACCAGAGACCAAACAAAACGTTACTCGTCAATCCTAACCAGCCTGATAAGAAGGGCAAAAAAATTGTATTATGAGAACAGATTATCCAACTTACGAGGTGATATAAAAAAGACCTGGAAGACCCTATCAGAAATTCTGGGAACAAAAAAGATATCACGACATAGCGAAATAAAATTAGCAAAATCAGATGAACCCCAACTCCCACCAACAGAAACAGCAAACAGACTCAATGATTTCTTCTCCACTATAGGTCAAAACCTTGCCAATAATATCCCAAGCTCAGATACCCCACCAAATGACTACCTCACTGGCAACTACCCGAACACACTGTTCCTAGCTCCGACTAACCCATACGAAGTCTCCCTTATTATCAACGCACTGAAAAACAAGGCAGGAGATTTAAATACCTTACCACCCTTTATATACAAAAAAGCGTCACAAGTACTATCACCAATCATTGCAACACTCTTTAACAAATCCATTGAATCCTCCACCTTCCCTACAGTTCTCAAAATAGCAAGGGTCACCCCGATCCATAAAGGAGGAGACCAAACAGAGTTGAATAACTATAGGCCAATATCCAATTTACACCCTCTCTCAAAAATCTTCGAAAAATTAATTCATAAACGAATCCACTCCTACCTCATCTCCCATAACATTCTCAACCCCTGCCAATTTGGATTCAGGCCTAATAAGAATACTAATGATGCTATTATACACATGCTAGAACATATATACACTGCAAAAGAGAAAAAAGAAGTCCCACTGGGGATCTTCATTGACTTACGTAAAGCTTTTGATACAGTTGACTATGACTTGCTCCACGTAAAATTGTCACACTATGGTATTAGAGGGCACTCCCTCAACTATCTCAAGTCATACCTCAGCAACAGAAGCCAATATGTGTACGCAAATGGGGCAAGCTCTTCCGCACAACCAATTACAGTTGGTGTCCCACAGGGAAGTGTCCTTGGCCCTCTTCTCTTTCTCCTATACATAAATGACCTACCAAATGCTTCGCAATTACTCAAACCCACACTTTTTGCAGATGACACCACATACGTCTTCTCTCACCCGAGCCCAGTCACGCTAGCCAATACTGTAAACACCGAATTACAGAAAATATCTACCTGGATGAGGACTAACAAACTTACACTAAACATTGACAAAACCTACTTCATTCAGTTTGGTAGCAGAGCTACAGATGTACCTCTTAACATAACGATAAACGGATCACCTATCACAAAGCTAACAGAGGGAAAATTCTTAGGAATCCACCTCGATAATAGACTCAAATTTCATACACATATACAACAAATTTCTAAGAAAATTTCCAAGACTGTAGGCATACTATCGAAGATACGGTACTATGTTCCACAGTCAGCCCTCCTGGCCCTTTATCACTCTCTTATTTACCCCTATCTCACCTATGGAATTTGTGCATGGGGCTCAACAACAACTAACCATCTCAGACCACTAATTACCCAACAAAAGGCTGCAGTTAGAATGATAACAAATTCTCACTACAGGCAGCACACTCCACCAATATTCAAAACACTCAACCTACTCACCATACAAAACATCCATACTTATTATTGCACTTATTACATACATAGAACACTTAACTCTGATATTAACCCTCCCCTCAAACATCTCCTTGCCAACCTCAACAGAACACATGACCATAATACAAGCCACATATCACTCTTTGATGTTCCTCGTGTCCATCTCACGCTATGCAAAAACTCAATGCACTTAAAAGGCCCTAAAATCTTGAATTCATTACCTGTAAATATAAAAGAAACACTACCTGTTTATAAATTCAAGTCTCTTCTCAAAGTTCACTTACTCACTCAAAACCAAATAAATACTGAATAACTGAACCATATAAATTGTATATCCTAAATGTTACTCACAATTGTATCACACAAATGTTAAACCTAACTTTATTTTTTTTTTAAATACACTACCTAACAGAATACTCCATTCTACTGAATGAACAGAAATGCATGCAACCATAGGACCTGTCTTTGTAATACTCATTTGTATTTTATAGTTATCTGTTTACAATAATGTCTTATCACTGATTTCATCATTGCTTAGTTAATCTTAAGTTAATTTTAAGCCAGCCCGTAATGCTATGCATATAAGTGGCTTTGGCATGCTGCTCTTACCTGTATTTTTTGTACCTCTGTTTGTATGCTAAAATTTCTAAATAAAAATAAAAAAATAAAGATGTTGAGAGACTGTTATTGGTGTGGATAAACGAAAAACAGATAGCAGGCAATAGCATCTCTCAAGCGATCATAAGTGAAAAGGCTAGGAAGTTGCACGAGGATTTAATTAGAAAAATGCCTGCAACTAGTGGTGATGTGAGTGAATTTAAGGCCAGCAAAGGTTGGTTTGAGAGATTTAAGAGGTGTAGTGGCATACATAGTGTGATAAGGCATGGTGAGGCTGCCAGTTCGGACCAAAAATCAGCTGAAAAATATGTGCAGGAACTCAAGGAGTACATAGACAGTGAAGGACTGAAACCTGAACATGTGTTTAATTGTGACGAAACAGGCCTGTTTTGGAAGAAAATGCCAAGCAGGACCTACATTACTGAGGAGGAAAAGGCACTCCCAGGACATAAGCCTATGAAAGACAGGCTTACTCTTCTCATGTGTGCCAATGCTAGTGGTGATTGCAAAGTGAAGCCTTTAATAGTGTATCACTCTGAAACTCCCAGAGCGTTCAGGCAAAAGAATATCCTCAAGGCTAATTTGTGTGTGCTGTAAACCTTATAGGTAAGGCTTGGGAGGGAGTGACTAAGAGGACCTTGAACTCTGCTTGGAAGAAACTGGCCAGAATGTGTAGACCAAAGGGATTTTGAAGGATTTGAGGCTAACCCTGAGAGGAGTATGCCAGTTGAGGAATCAATTGTGGCATTGGGGAAGTCCTTGGGGTTGGAAGTTAGTGGGGAGGATGTGGAAGAGTTGGTGGAGGAGGACAATGAAGAACTAACCACTGATGAGCTGCTAGATCAACTTCAACAGCAAGAGGCCACACCTGAGGAAATTGCTTCGGAGGAGGGGAGAGAGAAATTGAAGAAGTTGCCTACTTCAAAGATTAAGGAAATCTGTGCAAAGTGGTTTGAAGTGCAAACCTTCATGGATGAAAATCACCCTCAGTCAGCTATTGCAAGCCGTGCTGGTGACTATTACACTGACACTGTTGTGAAACACTTTAGGAAAGTCATAAAGGAACTAGAGGTACAGGCCACTATGGACATACATGTTGTGCGACAGAAGTCCAGTGACTCTGAAGCTGGTCCTAGTGGCATTAAAAGAAGAAGGGAAGCAACCCCGGAAAAGGACTTGACACCTCAAGTCCTAATGGAAGGGGATTCCCCTTCTAAACACTAAAACCATCCAGTCTCCCCTCCTCCCATCCCATCAATCATCACCACATCTTCAATAAAGGTAAGTGTCATGTAACTGTGCATGTTTTCTTAAGTTTGTGTATTAAAATTAATATTTCATGTGGTAAAAAAGTTTTTTTTCATACTTTTGGGTGTCTTGCACGGATTAATTTGATTTCCATTATTTCTTATGGGGAAAATTAATTCGCATAACGATAATTTCGCATAACATTGAGCTCTCAGGAACGGATTAATAGCGTTATGCGGGGGTCCACTGTATTAGTTTCAGAACAAACATTGGCTATGAAATCACAAGGACTACTTTAAATTGTAATTATCAGAACATAAAAATTATATAAATTAAAACAAAAATGAGAAAAAAGGTATATCAGCAACATTTCTGCAAGTGGCATTACTCCATGTTGCCCTCAGGTGAGCATCCATCACCAACTTCACGGCCTCACATCTCGGGAAGTGTTGACCCTAGATTTTTTTTTTTTTTTTTTTTCTTACACAGAAAATTGCCCTCTATAATTAAAAAAAAAAACTTTTTCCAAAATATTTGGAGTGCTAGCAGGGAAAATGTAGATCTACATTTGGGCAGTTTAACCCCTAAATGGTCCAAACATATATATACGTTCTTAGGCATAGCGCCCCAAACGTATATATACGTTTTAATTTTCCTGCCTCCAAATTTTGCACGATTGGCTTGAGATGCCTGGTCAGCATAGAATTGGTCTTAACACTCGGTGTGCACAGTATTAAAAAAATCTGGGACCACTTAGTACCTTGTGGGAGCGCTAGTTAAATTGAGCGCCAGCTAGAGCACAGTGCGGCAAACACCAAGGATTCACTGATGTAATGTCATATTAACACTCCTCTTTTAGGAGGAAAGTCATGTTAACCCCAAGTTTAGGGTCTGACGATCTGTCTCTCTCTCTATCTGTCTCAGTCTATCTGCGTCTCTGTCTGTCTCTGGCTTTGTCTATCTGTCTCTATCTCTTTCAATCTGTCTTTGTCTATCTCTGTCTCACAGGTACACATAAATACAAGTATACGTAGTATAAATTACCTAGGATAACCCAAAAATCCAGACAAAGTGTTATAGTCTGCTTGAAGATGTGAGTAAATGTGATGTGATGACGCAGTCTTGTGGCTCTCTGAGACAGAGCTTGACAGACAGACAAATACAGATAGAAATGTTTGTGTACCAGCAAAAACAAAGGGAGGGGGATGATCATCTAATATTTTCTTATCAGCTGCACCCTCCCTCACCCTCGTGTATGCTCATCAAACTTCAGCTCTTATAAGAACATAAAAAAGAAGGAACACTGCAACAGGCTTACTGACCCATGCAGAGCAGGTCCATGTACCCCCCCCCCCCCCGAACTAGACCAATGACCCACCCAGTCTGGTCATCCCCACTCAAGGATGGAGCACTGTTCCAGACCCAGCAGCGCAAGCTAGTCAGGTCCAACTCACACCCACTCACGTATTTATCTAACCTATTTTTAAAACTACACAACGTTTTAGCCTCAATAACTGTACTCGGGAGCTTGTTCCACTCATCCACAACTCTATTACCAAACCAGTACTTTCCTATATCCTTCCTGAATCTGAATTTTTCCAACTTGAAACCATTGCTGCGAGTCCTGTCTTGGCTGGAAATTTTCAGCACACTATTTACATCCCCTTTATTTATTCCTGTTTTCCATTTATACACCTCGATCATATCCCCCCTAATTCTACGCCTTTCGAGAGAGTGCAGATTCAGGGCCTTCAGTCTATCCTCATAGGGAAGATTTCTGATACGTGGGATCATCTTTGTCATCCTCCTTTGTACGTTTTCCAGAGCATTTATATCCATTCTGTAATACAGTGACCAGAACTGAGCAGCATAGTCTAAATGAGGCCTAACCAAGGATATATAGAGTTGAAGAACAACCTGAGGACTTCTGTTATTTATACTTCTAGATATGAAGCCAAGAATTCTGTTAGCTTTATTGCGAACACTAATGCACTGTTGTCTTGGTTTTAGGTTACTGCTAACCAGAACTCCTAAATCCTTTTTGCAATCGGTAGTATTAAAATCTACATTATTTAGTTTTGTATGTGGCATGGTTATTTAACTGTCCAACATTTAGAACTTTGCATTTGTCAATATTAAGCTGCATCTGCCACTTCTCCGATCACTGCGTCAGTCTATTCAAATCATCCTGGAGTGCTCTAATGTCCTCATTAGAATGAATTGGAAGGCCTGTTTTGGTGTCATCAGCAAATTTGCTTATGTCGCTATTTATTCCTTCATCAATGTCGTTTGTGTAAATTGTGAACAACAGCGGGCCCAACACTGACCCCTGAGGAACACCGCTTGTGACGTGCCCCCATTCTGATTTCTCCCCATTTATGCAAACTCTCTGCTGTCTATTTGTCAGCCATGCCTCTACTCAGGAAAAAATTTCTCCTATTCCGTGAGCCCTAAGTTTCCTCAATAGCCTTTGGTGTGGAACTCTATCGAAAGCCTTACTGAAGTCCATATACACAATATATTCATTACCATGATCTACCTCCTCAAACACCTTAGTGAAAAAAGTTAGTAAATTCGTAAGACAGGAATGCCCCTTTGTAAAACCGTGTTGAGAATCATTAATCAATCTGTGCCTGTCAAGATGGCTATGAATTGCTTTGGCAATTATTGATTCCATCAATTTTCCCACTATAGAGGTAAGGCTTATTGGTCTATAGTTCGAAGCCAAGGACCTATCACCTGCCTTGTAAATAGGTATTACATTTGCCATTTTCCACTTATAAGGCACTATGCCAGTTTGTAGTGATACGTTAAAAAGATTAGCCAAAGATATGCTAAGTTCCTCTTTACATTCCTTTAACACCCTTGCAAACAGTTCATCAGGACCTGGGGATTTGTTTGGTTTTAGTTTCTCTATTTGTCTGAGGACCATGTCACTAGTTACCGCAATCATACATAGTTTATTATCATCCTGTTCTACGTAATCTATTATTTCAGGAATATCGCTAGTATTTTCCTGGGTGAAAACTGAGAGGAAGTAGGTATTTAGAATTTCACACATATCCTTATCACTGTCAGTGATCTGACCAGAGTTACTCTTAAGTGGGCCAATCTTGTCCCTATTCTTACTTCTGTATATCTGAAAGAACCCTTTTGGGTTAGTCTTTGAATCCCTTGCGACCTTAGCCTCATAATCTCTTTTTGCTTTTCTTACTCCTTTTTTTATTTCTCTCTCTAATTGAATATATTGATTTCTTAACTGCCCATCTCCTCTTTTGATACGCCTATGTATGCCTCTCTTTTGACCAATGAGATGTTTTAATCTATTGTTCATCCATTTGGGATCATTTTTGTTAGATCTAATTTCCCTACTTGGAACAAAAGTTGTCTGGGCAGCTAGAACTATGCTCTGAAAAACGTCATATTGGCAACCAAGATCACCTACCTGACCCATAGTCAGGACATCCCAATTTAGCCCACCCAAGTAATTTTTCAGTCCCATGAAGTCGGCCAAGCGAAAATCTGGGACAGAGATTTGATTGCAGTTATCTGGGTAATTCCATGATATATTGAAACTAAGTGATTTGTGATCACTTTCCCCATGCTCATCATTAACCTCAAGACTATTAATTAGTGAATCTTTGTTGGCAAGAACCAAGTCAAGCAGATTGTTTCCTCTAGTTGATTCTGTCACAACCTGTTCTAAAAAGCAGTCTGAACCATATCAAGAAAGTCACTAGACTCAAGATTTCCTGTCATATTGTTCCAATCAATTTGTCTAAAGTTAAAATCTCCCATTAACACAACATTTTCATATCTAGATGCCTTATGAATTTCGTCCCATAACAGCTTACTGCACTCCCTATCAAGGTTTGGGGGCCTATAAATCAGATGTTATCTCCCCTCATCATGTCACTGTCAGGGGTAGATTTTGTTTTTCATGCTTCAAGGGAACTTATTATTAGGCATTATTATTAGACATTATTATTATTATGTATTATTATTATTATTATTATTATTATTATTATTATTATTATTATTCTCCTCCTCTTTTTCCTCCTCATTCTCCTTCTTATTCTCCTTCTCCTCATTCTCCTTCTTATTCTCCTTCTTATTCTCCTTCTCATTCTCCTTCTCATTTTCCTTCTCATTCTCCTCATTATTATTATATACTTCCACATATCCAAAACATTGCTGGGACCTATAAATACTTTGTTTATATTCCAAGACAATAGTAAATGACCAAGGCAGGTGTAAATGTTCACCTGTCAGTGTGTTTGTGACAATTTGAGTACCTAATACTAGTGTCAGAACAAAGATTGGTTATGAAATGACAAGAACTACTATAAATTGTAATTATCAGAACATAAAAATTATATAAAATAATAAGAAAAATAGAAAAAAAGGTATATCGGCAACACTTCTGCAAGCGGCAGGACTCCATGTTGCCGTCACATGAGCATCCAGTGCCAACTTCTCGGCCTCATATCTCGGTAAGTACTGACCCTAATTTTTTTTTATTCTAAAACATTTAAAAAATGTGCTTTTTTTCTATGATTTTTTTTTTTTTTTTTCGAGTGAATGTATATAGTGGACAGTTAAAGTGTTAAGGATTAATAATATTATCACTGAATTTAAAAATGCAAGTAATAATTGTGTATTATTTTACAACAGGTCAAAGAAGTGCTGTGGAACATCTTGCAGTTCAAAGAAGGCAGTTGACATAGAAGATTTAGGTGTATCTCTTCTACCAGCCGTAACCCCAGTAAAGACATAACCTTTCTCTGGTGTAGGATACTGTTTCAGTACTCAACATTGTGAAATGGTTTTCTAATATTTTTCTTTGATAAAACAGAAAAGTTAACATTCTTTCATCTTAGATGTATATAATAGTTTACACCCTGAATTATTGCTTCCATTGTATATGAAAATTGACTAAAACTTAATTCAAACTATAATTAGTACCATCCTTGCTTTAATGAATAATATGATCTCAAGAATTTCATTGTCTGGCCAAGAGTTTGTGGTTATGTATAAGTTTCATATATTTTTATATATGTTGTAAAAAGAAAACTATTTTTCATAAGCATATTTACATAAGAAAGCAGCTTCAAATTTATTTAAGGGCAAAGAAAAGTAATTTATTTTAAGTTTGTGACACTGAAATAGTTCACTTAAAACTCACCCTTGTTTAATTGTTTGTATTGTGGCCATTTTTATTTTTATGCAGTATTGCATATTAGAATACATTCATGCATTGAGAGAAATATGCAGTACAGTTATTTAAGAATGCTAATAAATTATTAATTTTGTTATTTTGTATTGAACCTTTTTGATCTTTTGAGTCTGATCTTTCTATTTCTAATAATGTACTGTATATATAGTACATACCTTTTTATTGTCATTTCATTCTCACAACATCCACACACATTTCAGAGCTAAAAAGCCCCACTGACGATGGTAATGCAAGCCAAGGAATTAATTATCCGAGTTTACTGATGTATGTTTAAGGGAGATGAATAGCTGGTTTTGGAATAAGACCTTGTTTTAGACCAGGAGGCCTGGTCTAGAACTGGGCTGTTGAAGCCATTTCATAAAAGTTGGACATGGCAGCATTTATTTCAAAAGTTGTCAATATTAGCAATCTCGAAATTATCTTTGATAATCAGAAATGATAAAACAATGCCAAATTGAATTTCTGGTAAAGTCAAATAATGTATAACATGTTTTATGATACTAAAAAAAAAAAATTTTGTCTTCAAATTTTTTTGCATTTTACATGCCTGGTGTGCAAAAATGGAAGTGATTTAACAAATGTTAGTTCATCCAAAAATCAAACAATGTCCCCTGAATAAACTGTGTAAAACTCGTAATGATCAGTTCATAGATAATGGTTGACTTTCAGAAGATATGCCAAAAATTCACTTCAAGAAAAATCTATAAATGTATTTAACTTTAGTATATGGTGTGTAAGAATACTCATAGTGCCTTTATATTTTTATTGAGAGTAGAACAGGTTGCCACAGAGGTGGTGGCCACTCCTGGGGTGGGCATGGAGGTGGTGGCCATGGAGTTGCTGGTGACATCTGCAGTGCTCTATTTTTTCTTCCTTTGTGTAGTGTGTGAACTATTGAACTTGGCACACATCTGGTCCGTATTTCCCGAGGGCTCCATCTATGCCCCTCGTTTCTTTCCTCAAAGTCTGCCAGAGAGTTAGTACCCTTGGACTTTTCTTCTCTCAGAGAAGAACAGTATAATGTGCCTTTTACACTTCAAGAACTGGAGGCAACGCTCTCAGCTTGCCGATCATCGGCAGCTGGGCCTGACGACATTCATATTCGTATGTTACAACATTTACATCGGTCAGCCCTTGTAGTCCTCTTACACCTCTTCAATCTTATTTGGGCACAAGGAGTTCTTCCCCAGCTGTGGAAATCTGCCATTGTTCTCCCTTTCCGCAAACCGGGTACTACAGGACATGATGCTTCCCACTATCGCCCCATCGCTCTTACTAGTGCAGTTTGCAAAGTGATGGAACATCTCGTAAATCGACGTTTAATGTGGTATTTAGAGACACACAACAGTCTCTCCGCTAGTCAATATGGCTTTCGTAAGGGTCGTTCTACCATAGACCCCTTACTACGCTTGGATACGTATGTTCGTAATGCCTTTGCGAATAATCACTCAGTTATTGCCATATTTTTTGACCTTGAGAAGGCATATGACACAACTTGGAGGTATAATATTTTGGCCCAGGCTCATTCCTTAGGCCTCCGAGGCAATCTACCATCCTTCCTTAAGAACTTTTTAACTGACAGACATTTCCGTGTTCGAGTCAATAATGTTCTTTCCCCGGACTTCGTCCAAGCTGAAGGTGTCCCTCAGGGATGTGTTCTAAGCACAACACTTTTTCTCCTTGCTATAAATGATTTGGCCTCTGTTCTTCCACCCAATATTTGGTCATCACTCTATGTTGATGAATTCGCTATTGCTTGTGCAGGCGCTGACTGTCATCTTATTGCAGTTTCTCTCCAGCATGCGGTCGACCATGTTTCCACTTGGGCCACCACGCGCAATGGGTCCGAAAATTTGAAATTCGAACTGAACTCCCTATGGTGGATAGAGTAACTCAATACAAGGTCACTGATCCCATATAAATTGATTTCTGATGGTTAGTTTTCGAGCAATTGCTAATCTCCGGAGACCGAAAATATCCGGCTGCGCCCGACAAAGGGATTAAAAAATTTTATGTTGCAAAACTTGCAATTGTTAATAAAACACACCAAAACAATTTTTTAAATTTAATATACAAACAGACAATATAAAAAACATAAATGGAACTTGAATCAAAACATTTTTTAATTGTTACAAAAATATAAAAAGGAAGCAAATCTCAACAATGACAAATTGCAAAGGGATGCAACTTTCAATCCCTATATTCCTGAGATTCATTTGGATGACCAATTATTCTATATTGCTAATTGATGGTATGGTAGTCGCTGAAGCAATTTCTATCACTCTTTATCCAGATTTACTTTGCATACAGAACACTGGAATGAGGATGTGACCAATTTCTTCGAGTGGCTGCAATAGTTGCAATCGTAATACCTTACTTTTTCTTCACTAATTTCTGTTTTTTGGCTGGCCTTTCTTCCTCCTCATCATCACTTGACACCTGTGCATCCGGTGGCAAGTATTCATCACCACTATCCAGCAATTCTGGTTCATCTACCTCTGCTTCTGAGTCACTCTCTTCAGAAACGCAGACATACCTCGACCTGCTGGTGGACTGCTCCCCATAAAACAACTTCTCATTGATCTGGAAGGACAATAGAAACCTCCTGTATAGATCCAGACCACTACAGAGTTCATATATGCAATTGAAATTTTTTTATAAATATTTATTTGACTAAAATTGGACATTCCCGGAAACTCGTGCAAGACCGAAATAATTCGGTATAAAATGTTTGCACTTTTTTCAACTGCATGCTACACTCATATTATGCTTCACACGGACTTTAGGTATATATCAAAATATGCCTAAACTATTCATGTAAGCACTAAACACAACAATCAGTACTTACCGACATTGTAGAATGTATAATCCAAGAGTAGATTAGTAAGGGTGGAGGGAAAAATGCGTGTGTGGGCGGAGCCAAGCCACCAGTGTTTATATTTTGATCTCTCAACCAATGGGAAGGCGGCAGAAGCGAACTGTACTTAGCTGAAGAGACTCAGGGAAGGCTTGTGATTGGTTGGAACTAAAGAACGGGAAGCTGGCCGCGCGGGGCACGGAGTATGACACGCCCCCAAAACACGTAATTAATACCGAATTTTTCCGGCCAAACACGATAAAGGGTTAAATTTTCAAGTACCAAAACTCAACAAATTACTTTCACTAGACGCTCTGTTATCTCCGATCATCCTTTGTATCTCTATGGCTCCCGTATCCCCGAACTTGATAGTCAGGTTTCTAGGCCTTCTCTTTGACCGTCGGTTATCATGGAAACCTCACATAACCTCTCTGAAGGCAACTTGTCACAGCCGGCTAAACCTTCTTAAAACCCTTGCTCATCTTTCCTGGGGAGCTGATCGTCGAACTCTGCTTCGCCTACATTCAGCCCTCGTTTTATCGAAACTCGATTATGGTGACCAGATTTATTCCGCGGCCTCTCCTGCTACTCTCTCTAGCCTTAACTCTATTCATCACCAAGGATTACGTTTGTGCCTTGGTGCTTTTCGCTCTTCCCCTGTTGAGAGCCTCTATACAGAAGCGAATGTTCCATCCTTGTCTGATCGCCGTGATGCCCATTGCCTTCGCTACTATGTACGCTCTCACGATCTACACAATCCTTCCATTTATAGAATGGTCACCGATATTAGTAGACATTCTTTATTCGTTCGCCGCCCCTGTTTGCTCCGTCCCTTTTCTCTTCACCTACATTCACTTTTGTCTTCCCTTCAGTTACCACCTTTATATGTTCATGTAGCATCTCACTTTTCCCTACCCCCCCTGGGAAGTTCCAGCTGTTCGGGTCTGTTCTTTCTCACTCCCTTGCTCGAAAGCTCAACTGCCTACGGTGGCTTCCCGCTCTCCTTTTCTTGATCACTTCCACTCCCATTCTCATGCCACCGCTGTGTACACAGATGGCTCTAAGTCTTCTGACGGCGTCGGATTCGCAGCAGTGTTTCCGGACAGCGTCGTGCAGGGACATTTACTATCTTCAGCTAGCATTTTTACTGCTGAACTGTATGCCATTCTTGCAGCACTTATTCGTATCGCATCTATGCCTGTGTCATCATTTGTAGTAGTCTCAGACTCCCTTAGTGCTCTACAGGCTATACGAAAATTTGATACATCTCATCCCCTAGTTCTCCGTATCCAACTTTGGCTACGTCGTATCTCTACCAAACATAAAGATATTGTTTTTTGTTGGGTCCCTGGTCATGTCGTCGTACAGGGCAATGAACAGGCAGACACTGCTGCGCGGTCAGCAGTACATGACCTACCAATTTCCTATCGAGGTGTTCCATTTCTGGACTATTTTGCTGCAATAGCTACCCACCTTCGCACCCGTTGGCAACAACGTTGGTCAACTCTGCTCGGTAACAAACTTCATTCTATTAAACCGAGCATAGGTTACTGGCCGTCTTCTTGTCATCAGTGTCGAGGTTGGGAGACCACTCTCTCCCGCCTTCGCATTGGTCACACTCGTCTTACTCATGGGTATCTCATGGAGAGGCACCCTGTTCCTCTCTGTGAGCAGTGTCAAGTTCCAGTATCGATTAGCCACATTCTGTTAGACTGCCCTCTCTATCAACGAGCACTCAGAATTTACCTCCAACGTTGTCTTCGTTCTACTACTCTCTCTTTACCTTCCCTTCTTGCTGATGGACCCTCCTTTAATCCTGACTCTCTCATTGACTTCTTGACAACGACTGATTTACTCCACAAACTCTGATGATACTTTTCGCACTCCCCTCAGCCCTTTCTAGTTCAGTCTCTTGCTGCCCTTTACCCTTTCACCATCCACTGCCCCGCTGTTATCCGTAACCTATTACTCATTCATCTCCCTTTTGCCTCCTGATGCCCTCGCTTCCTTCCTGCCCTGCAGCGCTGTATAGTCCTTGTGGCTTAGCGCTTCTTTTTGATTATAATAATAATGCCAGATTCTTGCTCTATTTTTTGGTAAGATTAACTTTTTTTTTTCTTCTTCTTCTTCCTCTATGGGCCCACACCAGCCCCTTGTTTCCTAGGAAGGCGGAAGTGTGCTGGGGTTCTTCCCACTCTGTAAGGGCCCTCGGGTGGTGTCCTCACAGCCCTTTCTACCCCAATCTCTTGCTACACTCTACCCCTGCACTATCCATTTCCCCTCTGCACTCCATGACCTAATAATCACCCTCTCCCTCCCCAATACCCCTGCATCCTTCCCAGCCCGGTGGCACTGTATGACCCTTGTAGGTTTAGCGCTTCTTTTTTTATTGTAATAATCAGGGGTGGTGGTGTTTTTCATGGAATCTGGATCATCTGGAGGTGCCTTGCTCCCTTCCTGGATTTCCAGGGGTGGAGTGGGGTGTCCTGCAGATGACCGGTGTATGTCCGGAGGCTGCCTCTTGGTTCTGGGAGGTGGCATCCGAGGGAGCTATGTTTTGTGGCAAGTATCTGACCACCCTCGTCTGCTGAGGTGGCTCGGTGGATGTGAGGTTGCTATCCCGGAGCACTCGTTTCCTGGTGTGAAGGGTTAGGGTATGGCATGGGTTCCACGCTGCATCTGCACTGCTAGTGGTGTCGAGGTCCTCTTGGATATGGGGGAAAACTTAAGGCCCTTTTGTGCCTTCTAGCAATTGTGCCTTTGCTTGCTTGCTTTTTTTCTTTTTTTTTTTAAATAATAAGAAAGGAGTACCACCATCATGGAAACTTTGTTCCATGACCCCCCCATCTCCTCCCAGGCCTCTTTTTGTTACTGCATCCTGTTCTGACCCAATATTATTATTGGACCATTCTTAGACTTTTCCCATACCCCTGTACCTTCTGCTGGTGATGCTTTGTCGCCAGCTCCAGGTCTCATCTAGTGCCTCTGACCCTTGCACGTCTTTGACTGTGCATCCGCCTTGGCATGATAGTGGCTTCTTTGTACCAATCAAATTGCGAAATGTAAACACACATTGTAACCTTAGCAAAGAAATAAAATTTTCATTTTATTTTATTTATTTATTTTATAGTAGAGCTTGACAGCTCTTGTGACTCAAAATAAGTTATTCCAAGTCACCATGAAGAGGTAAGTAAAATTACTGTAAATTATGTACAGTACTATACAATTATAGTACAGTAGTTCAGTACTGTACAGTCGGCCCTCTGTATCCACGGGTTCTGCATCTGTGGATTCAACCAACCGTGGATTGGAAATACAGTGGACCCCCGGTTTGTGATGGCATCGGTATTCGAAACATTTTAACGCAAAAATTTTGCCTCGGTTACCATTAAAAAAACCTGGTATAAGCGTTTCGTCTGAGACGTGCCCACGTGTGGCCTGGACTGCCCTGTGTGTGCCAGTGTTTACAAGCCAGCCAGTGTGCTTGCATCTAAGGATACATTCGGTACATTCCATATTATCACAATATTTTTGGTGCTTGTTTCTGCAAAATAAGTCACCGTGGGCCCCAAGAAAGCCTCTAGTGCCAACCCTTCGAGAAAAAGGGTGCTAATGACTATTGAAATGAAGAGAGAGATAATTGCAAAGTATGAAAGTGGAGTGCATGTGTCGGAGCTGGCCATGTTGTATACAAAACCCCAGTCAACCATTGCTACTATAATGACCAGGAAAACGGCAATCAAGGAAGCTGTTGTTGCAAAAGGTGCAACTGTGATTACGAAACAGCAACTGCAAGTGTTAGATGTTGAGAGACTGTTATTGGTGTGGATAAATGAAAAACAGATAGCAGGAGATAGCATCTCTCAAGCGAGATGGAAAAGGACTTGCTACCTCAAGTCCTAATGGAAGGGGGTTCCCCTTCTAAACAATAAGTTCGACACTCTCCTCTCCTCCCATCCCAACAATCATCACCAGATCTTCATTAAAGGTAAGTGTCATGTATTCTATTGTTAGTAGAGTACTTCAAACTGTGCATGTATTCTTCAGTTTGTGTGCATTAAACTCAATATTTCATGTGGTAAAATTTTTTTTTTCATACTTATGGGTGTCTTGCACGGATTAATTTGATTTCCATTATTTCTTATGGGGAAAATTGATTCGCTTTTCAATAATTTTGGTTTACGATGAGCTCTCGGGAACGGATTAATATCGCAAACCGGGGGTCCACTAAAAAAAAAGTTCCAAAAAGCGAAATTTGGATTTTTCATGCACAGAGTACTACATATGCTGAATTCATGCGAATGAAGTGATGTGTAGGTGAACAATGTTCGTTATTTGAACATTGTTTGCTTCACATCTTGTTTGTTCACTACTTGTGCTGTGTGCACCCTTTGTTTCTGTGAATGAGGTTGTCATTGATTTTAGGGGCTTCCCCACTATTGATGCAGAAGTCAGAAATATCTTGAATGCTGCAAGGGAAATTGGTGGGAAAGGCTTCTCAGACATGATCAAGGATGATGTCTAGAAACACAGAAGAGCATAAATACTTACCAACGAGGAACTTGGAGGATATGAACCTCAGGTACGATAGGACAAAGCCATCCAGAAGATAACATGCCTATGATCTTCAAGCACGATCCTTCGATGGAACAAAGCCTTAGTGTCACCCAAAAGACAACAACATGCCTTCAGTTTCCTATGACAATGTTTCTAACTAAAGTATCTGCAATTGTGAAGTCTCGGTCTTCAATGCTTGAAGATCCTCAGCCTACACAGATATACATTAGTATAATTGAGCCTCCTCCAAAGCATCAACATCTGCAATCGGAACCTGGTTTTTCCGATATAAATGATCCTTCTAATATTTTGTCAGGAGGTTCAAGTTGGTCTGATGTCTTACCACTTACTTAGTGCCACACATTTTGTCCTCACCACATTGGCATTATAGGCATCATGCAGCAATCGTCGTCATACAAGGGTTACCAGGAGAGAAGAACCAGAGTTTTGGTGAGGCATCATCATTTCCTAAAAATACTGTACAGTATAACAATTATTTACATAGCATTTACATTGTATTAGGTATTGTAAGTAGGTAGTAGGTTGGTAGACAGCAACCACCCAGGGAGGTACTACCGTCCTGCCAAGTGAGTGTAAAACGAAAGCCTGGAATTGTTTTACATGATGGTAGGATTGCTGGTGTCTTTTGTCTGTCTCATAAATATGCAAGGTTACAGGTACGTCTTGCTACTTCTACTTACACTTAGGTCACACTAAACTTACATGTACATGTTTATTTATACACACTCATCTGAGTTTTCTTTGATTTTATCTTAATTCTTGTTCTTAGTACTTTTCCTTTTATATCCATGGGGAAGCGGAATAAGAATCTTTCCTCAGTAAGCCATGCGTGTTGTAAAAGTCAACTAAAATGCCGGGAACAATGGGCTAGTAACCCCTTTTCCTATAATAATTACTAAAAAGAATAAGAAGAAAATTGTCAAGTGGGAAGTCTGAATGTGCGTGGATGTTGTGTGAATGATAAGAAAGAGATGATTGTGGATGTTATGAATGAGAAGAAGCTGGATATCCTGGCTTTAAGTGAAACAAAGCTGAAGGGGGTGGGTGAGTTTCAGTGGAGAGGAATAAATGGGATTAGGTCAGGGGTTTCTAATAGAGCTAAAGGAGTAGTAGCAATAATGTTGAAGGATAAGCTATGGCAGGAAAAGAGGGAATATAAATGTATTAATTCAAGGATTATGTGGAGTAAAATAAAGGTTGGATGTGAGAAGTGGGTTATAGTAAGCATACATGCACCTGGGGAAGAGAGAAGTATAGAGGAGAGAGAGATTTTGGGAAATGTTGAGTGAATGCATGGGAAGTTTTTAACCAAGTGTGAGAGTACTTGTGGTTGGGGATTTTAATGCTAAAGTGGGTAAAAATGTTGTGGAGGGAGTAGTAGGTAAATCTGGGGTGCCAGGGGTAAATGAAAATGGGGAGCCTTTAATTGAGCTATGTGTAGAAAGAGGTTTGGTAATAAGTAATACATATTTTATGAAAAAGAGGATAAATAAATACAAAGGTATGATGTAGCAAGTAATGAAAGTAGTTTATTAGATTATGTATTGGTGCATGAAAGGTTGATGGGTAGGCTCCAGGATGTACATATTTATAGAGGGGCAACTGATATATCGGATCATTATCTAGTTGTAGCTACAGTTAGAGTAAGAGGTAGATGGGATAAGAGGAAAATGGCAACAACAAGTAAGAGGGAGGTGAAAGTATATAAACTAAGGGAGGAGGAAGTTCGGGTGAAATATAAGCAACTATTGGCAGAAAGGTGGGCTGGTGCAGGTATGAGTAGTGGGGGGGTTGAAGAGGGTTGGAATGGTTTTAAAAATGCAGTATTAGAATGTGGGGCAGAAGTTTGTGGTTATAGGAGGGTGGGTGCAGGAGGAAAGAGTGATTGGTGGAATGATGAAGTAAAGGGTGTGATAAAAGAGAAAAAGGTAGCTTATGAGAGGTATTTACAAAACACAAGTGTTATAAGAAGAGTAGAGTATATGGAGAGTAAAAGAAAGGTGAAGAGAGTGCAAAAGGAGAGCGGATGATAGAGTGGGAGAGGTACTGTCACAAAATTTTAATGAAAACAAGAAAAAAATTTGGAGTGAGTTAAACAAGTTAAGAAAGCCTAGGGAACAAATGGATTCGTCAGTTAAAAACAGAGTAAGGGAGTTAGTAGACGGGAGATGGAGGTTTTGGGTAGATGGCGAGAATATTTTGAGGAACTTTTAACCCGTAAATGGTCCAAACGTATATATACGTTTTTTCAACATTTGAAAGTATGTAAAAAAAGTAGATCTTCTTTTTGTTTTTTTTACATTTGAAAATGTGTAAAAAAACTTTAATCTGCTTTTTTTTTTGTTACATTTGAAAATATGTAAAAAAAAAGTAGATCTACTTTTTGTAGCACTACACATGTGAACGTAGATCTGCTTGGACTGTTTATGGGTTAAATATCAACGAAGAAAGGGAAGCGGCTGTAATTTCATGCACTGGCCAGGGAGGTATACCATCTTTTAGGAGTGAAAAAGAGCAGGATGTGAGTGTTGGGGAGGTGCGTGAGGCATTACGTAGAATGAAAGGGGATAAAGCAGCTGGAACTGACGGGATCATGACAGAAATGTTAAAAGCAGGGGGGGGACATAATGTTGGAGTGGTTGGTATTTTTGTTTAACCCTTTCAGGGTCCGTCCCGTAGATCTACGGCTTTACGTTCAGGGTCCAAACCGTAGATCTACGCCATGAGCTCAGCTCACTCTGATAAACTGTGAGTGGTACATTTGGGCCTAGATATGAGAGAATACATCTATGTGGTATGTGTGCACCACATAAAACAGATCCTGCAGCACACTGTGTATAATGAGAGAAAAAAAATGAAATCATGATTTTTCGATTAAAACAGCAACTTTGCAGTGTTTTTTCGTATGTTTTTTATAGTTGTATTTGCGATTTCTTGGTCTCATTTGATAGAATGGAAGACATATTACAGAAATAGAGATGATTTTGATTGGTTTTAGCACTGGAAATGGCTTGAAACTGAGCTCAAAGTAGCAGAAATGTTAAATTTTTGCCGATATTCAAGAGTAAACAAACGACCTCACACGTCTAATACACGTCAGCTGGTGGGTCTAATATACATTCACAAATATGGTGATAATATTTATACAATTATTACAATATTGCATAACAGTAAATCTTCTATTTTTTGGTGTGAATAAAAATTCATTATGTGAATAAAAAATCAAAATGGAATTTATTTGTAAAGCCTCAAAACATAACTAATGAACAGAGGAAATGTTAGTTTAGTGCCAGGAATGCCTACATTGTTCATTCTGGACCCTATTTTGAAATTGGAATATTTTAAACTTTGTGTTAAATTGGCCAAATTAACAATTTCCGATCACTTTATTTTGTAGTTGAAACAGTTGACTTGGCGATTTCTTGTGCTCAATCGATAGAATAGAAGTAATACTAGTGAAATAGCTAAGAATTTGGTTGATTGGAATAATGTAATTGGCCTAAAATGGGAGTCAAAGTTGGCAAAATCGCCGATTCGTAAATATCGCTGACACATCAAAATTCGCGAGAGCATAATTTCGTCAATTTTCCACCAAATTTCGTACTTTTTGTTTTATTACCTTCACAAAAAGATTCTCTACGATTTCATAAGAAAAAATAACAAATTTTTTTTTGAAAATTCTTGGACACTGGTGCGTGACTCCAGATTTGGGCCTTGGACCCTGAAAGGGTTAATAAATGTATGAAAGAGGGGAAGGTACCTAGGGATTGGCAGATAGCGTGTATAGTCCCGTTATATAAAGGGAAGGGGGACAAAAGAGATTGTAAAAATTAGAGGAATAAGTTTACTGAGTATACCAGGAAAAGTGTATGGTAGGGTTATTATTGAAAGAATTAGAGGTAAGACAGAATGTAGAATTGCAGATGAGCAAGGAGGTTTTAGAGTGGGTAGGGGATGTGTAGATCAAGTGTTTACATTGAAGCATATATGTGAGCAGTATTTAGATAAAGGTAGGGAAGTTTTTATTGCATTTATGGATTTAGAAAAGGCATATGATAGAGTGGATAGAGGAGCAATGTGGCAGATGTTGCAAATACACCTTGCATCACCTTACGTTAAATCCACCATACGATACATTTTAACACAAAAATTTTGCCTCTCCTCATCCTAAAAAACTCACCTTACGCGATTCGTCCGAGACGCATCCCACGTGTGGCCTGAGCACGCCTCAGCTGCCCTGCGGGTGCCAGTGTTTACAAGCCAGCCAGTGTGGTTGCATCCACGCATATAATCGGTACATTTCATATCACAACGTTTTCAGTGATTGTACCTGCAAAATAAGTCACCATGGGCCCCAGGAAAGCTTCTATTGCCAACCGTGCAGTAAAAAAGGTGAAAATTACTATGGAAATGAAGAAAGAGATAATTGCTAAGTACAAAAGTGGAGTGCGTGTCTCGGAGCTGGCCAAGTTGTATACCAAACCCCAATCAACCATCGCTACTATTGTGGCCAACAAAACGGCAATCAAGGAAGCTGTTTTTGCAAAAGGTGCAAGTTTGTTTTAGAAAGAGATGGCAAGTACTTGAAGATGTTGAGAGACTGTTATTGGTGTGGATAAACGAAAAACAGATAGCAGGAGATACCATCTCTTAACCCTTAAATGGTCCAAATGTATATATACGTTCACGCACGTAGCGCCCCAAGTGTATACATTTTCTTTGTCATTCATTCAACATTGCCACGATAAGCCTGAGTCACCTAGACATGAGAGAATGGGTGTGCACACTCACTGTGCGCCATATTAAAATAATTGGGGATGCCTGGGTACCATATGCTCTTTTTCCTTTTAAAAGAAAAGATTTTTTTTCCTCAAAAAATTTGGGGCGCTACGCGAGTGAACGTATATACAGTGGACCCCCGCATAACGATATTAATCCATTCATGAGAGCTCATTGTTATGCGAAATTATCATTATGCGAATGAATTTTCCCCATAAGAAATAATGGAAATCAAATTAATCCGTACAAGACACCCAAAAGTATGAAAAAAAAAATTTTACCACATGAAATATACATTTTCCTACACACAAAGAGAAGGATACATGCACAATAGTAGAGTAGTACATGCACAGTATATATTGTGCATGTACTACTCTACTAAATGAAGAATAAATGACACTTACCTTTATTTAAGATGCAGCAATGACTGATGAGACACAGTGTCCTGGGAGTGCCTTTTCCTCCTGAGTACTGTAGGTCCTGTTTGGCATTTTCTTCCAGAACAGGCCTTATCACACTGTGTATGTCCCTACGATTCTTAAATCTCTCAAACCAACCTTTGCTGGCTTTAAATTCACCAATATGAGCACTAGTTCCAGGCATTTTTCCCTGTTCATCTGGGTGTTAGCCGACTGGTGTGGGTTGCATCCTGGGAGACAAGATTAAGGACCCCAATGGAAATAAGTTAGACAGTCCTCGATGATGCACTGACTTTCTTGGGTTATCCTGGGTGGCTAACCCTCCGGGGTTAATTGTTTCTCGGTAATTGTTTCACGTTAAGCCACACCAACAACACACACTCCACATCTTCGAGTAATACAGCTGATGGTGGTGCAGCAACAACAGCTGTGGTGCAGCAACAGCTGACTGGTCCAATTTATCAGCTGACCGTGGTACAATAGTATTTATCACCCTTTTTACCACAGGGCTGGCACTAGAAGCTTTCTTTGGGCCCATGGTGGCTTATTTAGCAGTTACAAGCATTATAAATAATGGAATAATACAAAATGTATCGAATGTATGCATGCAACCGGCCACCCTGGCTTGTAAACAATGACGGCAAGGCAGGCGCTCAGGCTGGACGGACAGGTTCGGGACGAGTCATGTTCAGAAACAGCTGATGGTGCAACAGCAGTTGACCGTGGTGCAGCAGCAGCTGACTGATCCAGCAACAGCTGACTGGTCCAGCAACAGCTGACTGGTCCAGCAACAGCTGACTGGTCCAGCAACAGCTGACTGATCCAGCAACAGCTGACTGATCCAGCAACAGCGATTCTTAAATCTCTCAAACCAACCTTTGCTGGCTTTAAATTCACCAATATGAGCACTAGTTCCAGGCGTTTTTCCCTGTTCACCTGGGTGTTAGTCGACTGGTGTTGGTTGCATCCTGGGAGATAAGATTAAGGACCCCAATGGAAATAAGTTATACAGTCTTCGGTGACACTTTTTTGGGTTATCCTGGGTGGCTAACCCTCTGGGGTTAATTGTTTCTTGGTATTCTCAATAAGCCACACCAACAACGGTGCTACAGCAGCAGCAGCAGCAGCTGACAGCAGCAGCAGTTGACCATGGTACCACAGTATTTTGATAATGTTTCTCACCCTTTTTACCACAGGGTTGGCACTAGAAGCTTTCTTGGGGCCCATGGTCACTTATTTTGCAGATAAAATCACCAAAAACACTGTAATAATACGAAATGTTACGATTGTATGCTTGGATGTTACCGCGGAGGCTGGCTTGTAAACAATGCTACCGGCGGAACATGTGAGGCTGGCTCAGGCCTCACATAGACGTGTCTCGGACGAACAGTGTTGAGCGGGTTTTTTAGCGGTATGCGAGGCAAAATCTTAGCGATAAAATGTATCGGCATGCAGATTTAACGTTATGTAAGGCCAACGGTATGCGGGGGTCCACTGTATACTATATATACGTTTAAGGGTTAAGCGATCGTATGTAAAAAGGGTGGGAAATACATACTATAGTACCATGGTCAGCTGCTGCTGCACCACGGTCAGCTGCTGCTGCACCACCATCAGCTGCTGCTGCACCACCACCATCAGCTGCTGCTGCACCACCACCATCAGCTGCTGCTGCACCACCACCATCAGCTCTTGCTACACCACCACCATCAGCTGTTGCTGCACCACCACCATCAGCTGTTGCTGCACCACCGTCAGCTGCTGCTGCACCACGGTCAGCTGCTGCTGCACCACGGTCAGCTGCTGCTGCACCACGGTCAGCTGCTGCTGCACCACGGTCAGCTGCTGCTGCACCACGGTCAGCTGCTGCTGCACCACAGTCAGCTGTTGCTGAACCATGGTCAGCTACTGCTGCACCACAGTCAGCTGCTGCTGCACCACCATCAGCTGTTTCTGACCAACATGACTCGTCCCGAACCTGTCCATCCAGCGCTGCCGTCATTGTTTACAAGCCAGGGTGGCCGGTTGCATGCATACATTAGATACATTTTGTATTATTCCATTGTTTATAGTGCTTGTAACTGCTAAATAAGCCACCATGGGACCAAAGAAAGCTTCTAGTGCTAACCCTGTGGTAAAAAGGGTGAGAAATATGTACTATCGAACCACGGTCAGCTGCTGCTGCACCGTCAGCTGTTGCTGCACCACAGTCGGCTGTTGCTGAACCATGGCCAGCTGTTGCGGCACCATGGTCAGCTGTTGCTGAACCATGGTCAGCTGTTGCTGAACCACGGTCAGCTGCTGTTGCACCATGGTCAGCTGTTGCTGAACCACGGTCAGCTGCTGTTGCAGCATGGTCAGCTGTTGCTGCACCATGGTCAGCTGTTGCTGAACCATGGTCAGCTGCTGCTACACCACCGTCAGCTGTTGCTGCACCACGGTCAGCTGGTCATAGTGGCATTAAAAGAAGAATGGAAGTAACCCCGGAAAAGGACGTGCTACCTCAAGTCCTAATGGAAGGGGATTCCCCTTCTAAACATTAACAACTTCCACGCTCTCCCCTCCCATCCCATCAATCATCACCAGATCTTCAATAAAGGTAAGTGTCAGTTTGTGTGTATTAAAATTAATATTTTGTGTGGTAAAAAAAATTTTTTTTCATACTTTGTGGTGTCTTGCACAGATTAATTTGATTTCCATTATTTCTTATGGGGAAAATTAATTCACCTTCTGATAATTTCGGCATACGATAAGCTCTCAGAAACTGATTAATATCGTAAGGTGGGGGTCCACTGTATATGGAATAGGTGGTAAGTTACTAAATGCTGTAAAGAGTTTTTATAAGGATAGTGAGGCTACTTTCTGGTAAAAGTAGGTCTTAGACAGGGATGTGTAATGTCACCATGGTTGTTTAATATATTTATAGATGGGGTTGTAAGAGAAGTAAATGCTAGGGTGTTCGGGAGAGGGGTAGGATTAAATTATGGGGAATTTAGTACAAAATGGGAAATGACACAGTTACTTTTTGCTGATGATACTGTGCTTATGGGAGATTCTAAAGAAAAATTGCAAAGGTTAGTGGACGAATTTGGGAGTGCGTGTAAAGGTAGAAAGTTGAAAGTGAACACAGAAAAAGAGTAAGGTGATGAGAGTATCAAATGATTTAGATAAAGAAAAATTGGATATCAAATTGGGGAGGAGGAGTATGGAAGAAGTGAATGCTTTCAGGTATTTGGGAGTTGACATGTCAGCGGATGGATTTATGAAGGATGAGGTTAATCATAGAATTGATGAAGGAAAAAAGGTGAGTGGTGCATTGAGGTATATGTGGAGGCAAAAAATGTTATCTATGGAGGCAAAGAAGGGAATGTATGAAAGTATAGTAGTACCAACACTCTTATATGGGTGTGAAGCCTGGGTTGTAAATGCTGCAGCAAGGAGGCGGTTGGAGGCAGTGGAGATGTCCTGTGTGGTGTTAGTATTATGCAGAAAATTCGGAGTGTGGAAATTAGGAGAAGGTGTGGAGTTAATAAAAGTATTAGAGGGCTGAAGAGGGTTTGTTGAGGTGGTTTGGTCATTTAGAGAGAATGGATCAAAGTAGAATGACATGGAAAGCGTATAAATTTGTAGGGGGAGGGAGGCGGGGTAGGGATCGTCCTCGAAAAGGTTGGAGGGAGGGGGTAAAGGAGGTTTTGTGGGCGAAGGGTTTGGACTTCCAGCAAGTATGCGTGAGCGTGTTAGATAGGAGTGAATGGAGACAAATGGTATTTGGGACCTGATGAGCTGTTGGAGTGTGAGCAGGGTAATATTTAGTGAAGGGATTCAGGAAAACTGGTTATTTTATATAACCAGACTTGAGTCCTGGAAATGGGAAGTACAGTGCTTGCACTCTAAAGGAGGGGTTTGGGATATTGTCAGTTTGGAGGGATATATTATGTATTTTTTATATGTATATACTTCTAAACTCTTGTATTCTGGGCACCTCTGCAAAAAAAGTGATTATGTGTGAATGAGGTGAAAGTGTTGAATGATGAAAGTATTTTCTTTTTGGGTCACCCTGCTTCGGTGGGAGACGGCCAACTTGGTGAAAAAAACAAAAAAGTAATCTAGAGATGATTTAAAGTACACCTACCATCTGACTTACGACCAAGTTCGGTTCCGAGAAACCGGTTGTAAGTCGAACTTTACTACTGAATATCAACATAAAATTTTTGTATTGACTTCATTTTATTGTTTTATTTTGGTATTTCATGTTTTACTTTACTTTTTATGCTGTTAGTACTGTAATTTATACTGTAAGGTTTAGGATAAACATTGTGTACAACACAAACACTTGTTTCCCAGAAATTTGGCATAAAAAACAGTCGTAAGTTGAGTCATCGTATGTTGAGCAGGTCATAAGTCGGATGGTAGGTGTATATGGGAGGATGTATGTAGGTTATATGCAAATACTGTGCCATTTTATATAAAGGATCTGAGCAGCCACAGATTTTGGTATCTGCTGGGGGTCCTGGAACCAATTACAGGTTACAATATTTGTATTTTTAGTGTCTGGTTGCCGTCTGCATCAGCAGACGAAGTTCACTAGTTCAGAAAACAATCAGACGATCATGAAAAATTAATTTCATAATTAAGAAGTTTTGGACACTTAGCAACATCATATCCCCTACCTACCCCATTAGTCTGTTAATTAAAGGGTTCACTGCACTGGTTTGGCAATGAAGTTGTGCCCCTCAACTGGTGAGGTACACATGATACAAGGAATTGGACCTGTTTTCCAATTCTATCCATTCCTGCAGGTACTGTATGACCCTTATGGGTTTAGTGCTTCCCACAAATGTAATCAAAATAAATTAGTTGTAGATGAGTGAAGCAAACTCCCAGGTAGTGTCACTGAGGCAAGAACTTTGGGTAGCTTTAAATATAGGTTGGGTGTGAGTGAGTTGAGCTTGCCTAGCATGGGCCATTAGGCCTGCTGCAGTGTTCCTTAGTTCTTAAGTTCTTTTATGACTTGTTATACTGTTGCTCTAACCATGAAAACAGAAGAGAGGCATATTTATAGACTATTCAGGGCTTTCAAGAATGCACTTAACAGCACCTCATACACATTTTCAGCCTTCTGCTTTTTTTTTTTTTTTCCAGTTTGTCTCTGGTTGCAGGATATGAGCAATATGAGTCCTTGGCAGAAACTAACTACAACAAAAGGGCTCATCAGACATATTGTGCTAAGATAGCTATGAACTTGATCTGCTCTATCAAAGATTTAGTGTGCAAGAATCAGAGAACAGGCCTAACCACTAGTGCAGGAAGCTGTCATACCCTGTGGGAGGTGTTACATGAATTACAGTCATGAAACAAGATTTCTGAAACTGAGAATTCACAAACATAAATATACTTAGAACCATGACAGTTCAAACAATGTGTACAACAGAGAAACAACAAAAGATATTTCATAAGGCATGAGATAAGATGATACTAAGCTAATCATCCATGAAAGCAACCTGTGTAGGCTGAAATGATTAGAAGCCTTCTGTATAGCATTCTCAAAAAGCATCACCCAGAAGTTGAGCAGTTTCACATTAATTATTTGGCATACAAGTTGTTGCCCAGCTTAGACAGCCATCAGGTGACACCAACTCACTACATGATCCCAATACTTGCAGCTAATTACCATCTCACCTCATGCCACCTGTGTCTACCCACTATATATGCTCCCTCAATGTGTATGTACTAGGACTGAGGTCACTTATGGCACAGTGTTTCTTTTAAGTTATGTCATAACTGTGTGTACATACTTAAACATTTGTATGGCTGATAAGTAACCCTGCCTTGGCAGGAGATGGCCATTGAGTTGTGCCTTTTTATTTTATGTAGTAAGTAATGCCAAGTAATCCATACAAGTTAAGAGTGATTTGTGAATATTATGTAACAAATTTATACTTTTTGGCACAAAACATTAAACTACTAATTTGATTTATTCAAAAATTTAACTGTACATGTACAGAAAAAAATTATAAGATTAAAGTTTTAGTACAGTAACTAACAAATCCACTGTGCTCTAGATCAATTTGTCAATTTTTCTGCACTAGAGAAAAAAGAAGTCCCACTGGGGATCTTCATTGATTTACGTAAAGCTTTTGATACAGTTGACCACGATTTGCTCCACATAAAATTGTCGCACTATGGTATATGAGGGCACTCCCTCAACTACCTAAAGTCATATCTCAGCAACAGAAGTCAATATGTGTACACAAATGGAACAAACTCTTCCGCACAGCCAATTACAGTTGGTGACCCACAGGGAAATGTCCTTCTCTTTCTCGTTTACATAAATGACCTTACAAATGCATCGCAACTACTCAAACCCACACGATTTGCAGATGACACTACATACGTCTTCTCTCACCCAAGCCCAGTCATGCTAGCCAATACTGTGAATACTGAATTACAGAAAATATCTACCTGGATGATGACTAATAAACTTACTCTCAACATTGACAAAACCTACTTCATTCAGTTTGGAAACAGAGCTACAGATGTCTCTCATAACATAATGATAAACGGATCACCTATCACAAAGCTCACAGAGGGAAAATTCTTAGGAATCCACCTTGATAATAGACTCAAATTTCAAACACATGTACAACAAATTTCCAAGATCGTAGGCATACTATCGAAGATATGGTACTATGTTCCACAGTCAGCCCTCCTGGCCTTATATCACTCACTTATTTACCCCTATCTCGCTTATGGAATTTGTGCATGGGGCTCAACAATAAACCATCTCAGACCATTAATTACCCAACAAAAGGCTGCAGTCAGAATAACAAATTCTCACTACAGGCAGCACACTCCACCAATATTCAAAACTCTAAACCTACTCGCTGTACAAAATATCCATACTTATTGTACCTACTACATACATAGAACACCTAACTTGGATATAAACCCTCCCCTCAAACGTCCCCTTACCAACCTCAACAGAACACATGACCATAACACAAGGCACAGATCACTCTTTGATGTTCCTCGTGTCCATCTCACACTATGCAAAAACTCAATGCACATAAAAGGCCCAAAAATCTGGAATTCATTACCTGTGAATATAAAAGAAACAATGTTTATAAATTCAAGTCTCTTCTTAAAAATCAATTACTCACCCAAAACTAAATAAATGCTGAATAATTGTATCTCAAATGTTTAACCTGTGACCCTATCAAACTTTTTTTTTTTTTTAATTACATTACCAAACAACAGAATACTCAATTGTACTGAATGCACAGCACCTCAGTAAATGACCATATGACCTGCCTTTGAAATACTCATTTGTGCTTAATTGTTACTTGTTTACTATAATTTTTACCACTGAATATATCATGACTTAGTTAATCTTAAGTTAATTTTAAGCCTGCCCATAATGCTCTGTATACAAGGGGCTTTTGGCATGTTACACTTAACCACTGTATTTCTTTGTACTTCTATGTATCATGTCCAAATTAATAATAAATAAATAAAAAATAAATTGTAAATGGAAAGTAGAGTGCCTGCTCTAAAGGATGGTAGGGGACAGTAAGCTGTAGAGATCATTGTAACTGTGATCTTTGCTCCTTTAAAAGAGGGCTAAGAAATGAGTGATGGTGAATGTGTTCTCTTGGGTCATCTTGCCTTGTTAGGGAAAAGCTGATATATTTAATATAATTGAAGTAAATAAATACTAGGCATATATAATTTTACCTCTTCAAGAGGAGCTTCTTGGTGCAGTTAGGAGGCTCATGGTCTGAGTAACTAGACCTTCTGGTCTCCTCAGAACGAACCTAATTACCCCCCAATCCCCCCTTCCCTATCCCATCCTCTGAAGCCTCCTTAAAATATTTCGTCCCCATCCCTCCCTTAGTATTATATTTTATTAACACATCGGTCGATTCCCACCAAGGCAGGGTGGCCCAAAAAAGAAAAACTTTCATCATCATTCACTCTATCACTGTCTTGCCAGAGGGGTGCTTTACACTACAGTTATAAAACTGCAACATTAACACACCTCCTTCAGAGTGTAGACACTACTTTCCATCTCCAGGACTCAAGTCCAGCCTGCTGGTTTCCTTGAATCCCTTCATAAATGTTACTTTGCACATCAAGTATTAAAAACCATTTGTCTCCATTTACTCCTATCAAATACGCTCATGCACGCTTGCTGGAAGTCCAACCCCCTCGCACACAAAACCTCCTTTACCCCCTCCTTCCAACCTTTCCTAGGCCGACCCCTACCCTGCCTTCCCTCCACTACAGATATTATACACTTGAAGTCATTCTGTTTTGTTCCATTCTCTCTAAATGTCCGACCACCTCAACAACCCCTCCTCAGCCTTCTGGATAATAGTTTTGGTAATCCTACACCTTCTAATTTCTGAACTACGAATTCTTTGCATTATATTCACACCACACATTGCCCTCAGACATAACAACTCCACTGCCTCCAGCCTTCTTGTTGCAACATTCATCACCCATGCTTTGCACCCATACAAGAGTGTTGGTACAACTATACTCTCATACATTCCCCTTTTTGCTTCCACAGACAAAGTTCTTTCTCTCCACAGACTCCTAAGTGCACTACTCGCCCTTTTTTCCTCATCAGTTCTGTGATTCACCTCATCCTTCATAGACCCATCTGCTGACACATCCACTCCTAAATATCTGAATACATTCACCTCCTCCATACTCTCTCCCTCCGATCTGATATCCAGTCTTTCGCCACCTAATCTTTTTGTTAACCTCATAACCTTACTCTTTCCTATATTCACTTTTAATTTTCTTCTTTTACATACCCTACCAAATTCATCCACCAACCTCTGCAACTTCTCCGAAGAGCACCGTGTCATCAGCAAAGAGCAACTGTCACAACTCCCACTTTGTGTTTGATTCTTTATCTTTTAACTCCACACCTCTTGCCAAGACCCTAGCATTCACTTCTCTTACAACCCCATCTATAAATATATTGAACAACCACGGTGACATCACATATCCTTGTCTAAGGCCTACTATGTCCTCCATCTTCCCGATACCTCTAACTCTTCATTTAATAACTCTCCCCTCCTATTTTTAACTGTCAAATCCATTTTTCCCTAGGCTTCCTCAACTTATTAATCTCTCTCCAAAACTTTTTCTTATTTTCAACAAAATTTGTTGATAACATCTCATCCACTCTCTCATTGCTCTCTTTTTACATTGCTTCACCACTCTCTTAACCTCTCTTTTTCTCTCCATATACTCTTCCCTCCTTGTATCACTTCTACTTTGTAAAAACCTCTCATATGCTAACTTTTTCTCCCTTACTACTCTCTTTACATCCTCATTCCAACAATTGCTCTTCTTCCCTCCTGTACCCACAAACTTCTGCTGAACACTCTAACACTACATTCTTCAACCTACCCCATACATCTTTGACCCCATTGCCTGTACTCTCACTAGCCCATCTATCCTCCAATAGTTGTTTATATCTTACCCTAACTGCCTCCTCTTTTAGTTTATACACCTTCACCTCTCTTACTTGCTGCTTCTATTTTCCTTGTATCCCATCTACTTTTTACTCTCAATGTAGCTACAACTAGAGAGTGATCTGATATATCTGTGGCCCTTCTATAAACATGTAAATCCTTAAGTCTACTCAACAGTCTTTTATCTACCATTACACAGTCCAAGAAACTGCTGTCATTATGCCCTACATCATATCTTGTATACTTATTTATCCTCTTTTTCCTAAAATACGTATTACTTATAACTAAACCCCTTTTTATACAAAGTTCAATCAAAGGGCTTCCATTATCATTTACACCTGGCACCCCAAACTTACCTACCACACCCTCTCTAAATGTTTCTCCTACTTTAGCATTTAGGTCCCCTGCCACAATTACTCTCTCACTTGGTTCAAAGGTTCCTATACATTCGCTTAACATCTCCCAAAATCTCTCTCTCTCTCTCCTCTACACTCCTCTCTTCTCCAGAGGGGACTGGGGAGGAATAGTTCTTAGGAGTGAAAGGGCCAGAAATCCCCCTCCACGCCCAAGAGGAT
Source organism: Cherax quadricarinatus (assembly GCF_038502225.1). Lineage (NCBI taxonomy): Eukaryota > Metazoa > Arthropoda > Malacostraca > Decapoda > Parastacidae > Cherax > Cherax quadricarinatus. The sequence continues at coordinate 960,480 of NC_091293.1, forward strand.
CTCAGCACCGCAAGTAGCGCAGATGCAGCATGGAACCTGTGCCATACCCTACCCTTCATGCCAGTAAACCAGCAATTCGGGATATCTACCTCACATCTGCTGAGCTACCTCAGTGGACAAAAGAGAGGGCAGCTGGATATCCACCACAAAGCATACTTCCTTTGGCCACCACCCCCGGAATCTGAAAGGCAGCCTCCAGAGATGCACCCGTCACCCGAAAGACACCCAAAGCCACCTCCCGGGAGAACAGAGAGGGATTTGGACATCCCCAGGCGATCCAGATTCCACAGCAAACTACACCACCGCCAAGAACCTCAACAGAATGGGATGGACCCCAGTACCCTTTCCCCTACCTAGGAACTAGCGTGCCTGTGGGAAAAATCCCAAAGGCCAAAAAGAGGAAGGGCAAAAGGGAGGGGTGGGGAGGAGGAGGAGGAAAAGAAAAAGGGAGGATGGGGTAGGGAAGGGGGAATTGGGGGGTAATTAGGTTTGGTCTGAGGAAGAAGACCAACAGATCTAATTCCTCAGACCAAGAGCCTCTTCACCACAACAAGGAGCCCCCTTTGAAGAGGGGGGACCTCTTCAAGGGGGGCTCCTTGGCGTGGTGAAGAGGCTCTTGGTCTGAGGAATTAGCCCTGTCGGTCTTCTTCCTCAGACCGAACCTAATTACCCCCCATTCTCCCCTCCCCTATCCCATCCTCCCCATCCTCCCCTTTTTCCATTCCTCCTCCTCCTCCTCACCCCTCCCTTTTGCCCTTCCTCTTTTTGGCCTTCGGGATTTCTCCCACAGGCGCGCTAGTTCCTAGGTAGGGGAAAGGACACCGGGGTCCATCCCATTCCGTTGAGGTTCTTGGCGGTGGCGTAGTTTGCCGTGGAATCTGGATTGCCTGGGGATGTCCCGATCCCTCTCCGGTATCCCGGAGTAGCTTGGGGTGTCTTTTGGGCGACGGGTGTATCTCTGGAAGCCACCTTTCGGATTCCGGGGGTGGTGGCCGAAGGAGGTATGCTTTGTGGCGGATATCCGGCCGCCCTCTCTTTTGTCCACCGAGGTAGCTCGGCAGATGTGAGGTTGCTATCCCGGATTGCTGGTTTACTGGCATGAAGGGTAGGGTATGGCATGGGTTCCATGCTGCATCTGCGCTACTAGCAGTGTTGAGGTCCTCTTGGGCGCGGAGGGAGATTTCCGGCCCTTTCATTCCTCCTGGGAACTATTCCTCCCCGCTCCTCCCTTTTTTTATTCTTTTTTTATTTTTATTTTCTTTTCTTCTTTCTTTTTTTTCTTAACAAAAAGCAAAGGAGTAACCTAACCATGGCAGCCCTAGTCCATGAAACCACTACCCCCGGGCCCCTTCTTGATACCGCACCCCATTCTGACCCTGCCTTGTGTTTAGACCACTCTTCGGACACTCCTGATGCCCCTGTACCTCTTGCTGGTGCTGTTTCCTCACCCGCTTCAGGTACCGGGGCTTTGACTGACTCCTTCGATTTGTCTGAACTCCGCTCTCCTTTGACTATGCTTCCGGCTTCTCCCTCTACGGTACGGCAATTTTCGAATCGCCCACCCATTTCATGCCGGACCAACTCCGGTCCTACTCCTAAACGCCAACGTCAATCTCCTGATGATGCTCCGTCGTTACCTTCCCATTCTACTCGGAAAAGACCGACACGTCAAGCACTCCCTCTCCACGCTCAGTTTCGGACCACACAATGGACTAAATTCTTTACTTTAAGACCAACTTCTTCTTCTGCCTACCTTTCTGACCATAGTATTGCCAAAGCGCTCCTGCGTCATGTTGGCAGAGATATTTCATTTCACGCTCTCAAGAGCGGTACGCGCATCGTCACTGTCCAGAATGCTACCCAAGCTCATGATCTTTCTCTCCTTTCGAATATCAATACTACTCCTATCACTATTGAAAAACATCTTTCTCTCAATTCTTGTAGTGGTACTGTCATTCTGCCCCATACCATAGTCCAACAGAATTTCCAGTCATGTGGCAATGACATTTTTGAACAGCTGGAACTCCAGGATCTCCCAATCCTCAAAGTAGACACTTATGTCCTTCCTGCCCGGGGGCGGAGACGTTACCCTTGCAATGTGGCTCGTTTAACTTTTGACAGCCGAGAACTCCCGTCCTCTGTATATGTCGCGGGACATCGGTTACAAGTTCGAAAGGTGATACCTACACCGCAACAATGTAGAAATTGCTGGCGTTTTGGTCACCCAGCGAAATATTGCAGATCTATGGCCGAATGCCCAGTCTGTGGTGCCGACGACCATTCTAATACATCTTGCAGTCAACCTCCATCTTGCCTTAATTGTAATGAAGCTCACCCTTCGTACTCCCGCCGTTGCCAGGTCTACTTAAATGAACGTGAAATCCGTTGCCTCAAAGAGGCAGAAGGTCTCCCTTATGCTATGGCAGTTACTCATCTCCGCCTCCAAGGGAGACTACCCCGTGTTTCTTATTCTCGTGTTTCCAAACGTCCCCCCACTTCTGGGGTCCCATCTTCTGCAGCCTCCTCTGTTGTTACCCCTCCCATAGCCACTACGGCATCTAATCCTTTTGCTGTCCTTGGCTCTGACGTCCCGACTACAACTCAGTCTGTTCTCACATCTTCGCGTCCTTCCTCACAAGCCCCAGTATCGACAAGACCTCGTACGACACCTAATACCAATCGCCCCTCTACTCAGAAGTCCAAAAAATCCACATTGCTCAAATCTTCTTTGCCCCTTCCTTCCCTTCTTCCACCTCCACACTTTACCTTTCCAGTCTCTGTACCTAGTTCTTCCCCTCTCTCTGGCTCTATTACAAGTATGGAGATTCACCCTCCTCCTCGTACTATGCCTTCCACCCCCGTCTCCTCCCAAGTTTCTCCCTCTTCTGTCACCTCCCAGGTTTCTGCCTCTTCTGTCCCCCCCCACACTTCATCTCCAGTCCCTTACACTTTTCCCTCCCCCTCTACTTTTGTACAGTCCATTACTGTCCCAATCTTTACTCACCCTCCTCCTCCTATCTCCAATATGGTCTCCCATACATCTTTGAATTCAGAAACACTTGAAGCCATTTCAGAATATATTGCAGAGACTAAACCTTCAATGGACACTGATTCACTTCCTGTTCCTTCTCTTCCCTCTCCTCCATCTTCACAACCCCATTCTTCACAACGCTCCGTTCCTTCGCTACTTGAACATCTTCCAATGCCACCACACGTTGACTTTTCTAACCCCTCTAGTCCGTAGGTGCCTTTACCTACAGATTCCTGATATTTTCTTCATCGCCGATCATGGCCTATTTACAGTGGAATATCCGTGGCCTCAGGGGTAATCGGGGTGAGCTTCAGATGTTGCTTTCCAGGTTTTCCCCTGTTGGTGCTTGCTTACAAGAACCAAAATTACACTCGGCTGTTTTCCAACCTATCTCAGGCTATAATTTATTGTATTCTTCGGATCCTTTCTCAGATGGGACCTTTAATGAAAGTGCCCTTCTTCTACGCAATGATATTCCGTACTGTCAACTATTTGTCCATACCTCGCTGCATTACACTGCAGCCCGTATCCACTTGAATAAGTGGTTTACAATATGTTCTTTATATCTCTCTCCTTCTCGAGCATTTTCTATCCCAGACTTTGCCTTTCTTATTTCATCCTTACCACCACCACTTCTGTTACTTGGTGATTTTAATGCCCACCATTTCCTCTGGGGGGGGGTCTCATTGTGACTCACGTGGCATTCAGTTGGAGGCTTTTCTTGCCTCTCACCCCCTACATGTTTTAAATACGGGTACTCCCACCCATTTTGATCCTCGTACTCATACTCTCTCTTGCATCGATCTATCAGTCTGCTCTTCCTCCACTGCACTAGACTTCACCTGGTCTGTTCTACCAGACTTACATGACAGCGATCATTTTCCGATCATTCTTACTTCTCCTTCCTATTCACCACCTTTCCGTAGCCCTCGCTGGCAATTTGATCGGGCAAATTGGGATCTTTACTCACACCTCACTGCTTTTAGTGAGGTTCCTTCTTCATCCTCCATTGATGAGCTCCTACACATCTTCTCGACATCAGTTTATACCGCAGCTTCTCATTCTATACCCCAAACCTCAGGCAGGCATTCTCAGAAGTGCGTGCCTTGGTGGTCTCCTGCTTGTGCTCGTGCAGTACGTTTGAAACGTGCTGCATGGGGCAGGTACCGGTACAATAGAACCGCTGAGAGACTTGTTGATTTTAAGCAGAAGCGTGCGATCGCTCGCCGTGTCATCCGTGAAGCTAAACGCACTTGTTGGCGAGACTATGTTTCCACCATCACCTCTGCTTCTTCTATGAGTGCAGTCTGGAAAAAAGTGAGGAAACTGAGTGGTAAATACTCTCCTGACCCGGCTCCTGTTCTACGGGTCACTGGTGTTGTTATAGCAAACCCTCTCGACGTTGCCATTGAACTTGGCACATCTATGCCCCTCGTTTCTTTCCTCAAAGTCTGCCAGAGAGTTAGTACCCTTGGACTTTTCTTCTCTCGGAGAAGAACAGTATAATGTGCCTTTTACACTTCAAGAACTGGAGGCAACGCTCTCAGCTTGCCAATCATCGGCAGCTGGGCCTGATGACATTCATATTCGTATGTTACAACATTTACATCGGTCAGCCCTTGTAGTCCTCTTACACCTCTTCAATCTTATTTGGGCACAAGGAGTTCTTCCCCAGCTGTGGAAATCTGCCATTGTTCTCCCTTTCCGCAAACCGGGTACTGCAGGACATGATGCCTCCCACTATCGCCCCATCGCTCTTACTAGTGCAGTTTGCAAAGTGATGGAACGCCTCGTAAATCGACGTTTAATGTGGTATTTAGAGACTCACAACAGTCTCTCCGCTAGTCAATATGGCTTTCGTAAGGGTCGTTCTACCATAGACCCCTTACTACGCTTGGATACGTATGTTCGTAATGCCTTTGCGAATAATCACTCGGTTATTGCCATATTTTTTGACCTTGAGAAGGCATATGACACAACTTGGAGGTATAATATTTTGGCCCAGGCCCATTCCTTAGGCCTCCGAGGCAATCTACCATCCTTCCTTAAGAACTTTTTAACTGACAGACATTTCCGTGTTCGAGTCAATAATGTTCTTTCCCCGGACTTCGTCCAAGCTGAAGGTGTCCCTCAGGGATGTGTTCTAAGCACAACACTTTTTCTCCTTGCTATAAATGATTTGGCCTCTGTTCTTCCACCCAATATTTGGTCATCACTCTATGTTGATGACTTCGCTATTGCTTGTGCAGGCGCTGACTGTCACCTTATTGCAGTTTCTCTCCAGCATGCGGTCGACCGTGTTTCCACTTGGGCCACCACACATGGGTTTAAATTTTCAAGTACCAAAACTCACCAAATTACTTTCACTAGACGCTCTGTTATCTCCGATCATCCTTTGTATCTCTATGGCTCCTGTATCCCCGAACGTGATACAGTCAGGTTTCTAGGCCTTCTCTTTGACCGTCGGTTAACCTGGAAACCTCACATTACCTCTCTGAAGGCAACTTGTCACAGCCGGCTAAACCTTCTTAAAACCCTTGCTCATCTTTCCTGGGGAGCTGATCGTCGAACTCTGCTTCGCCTACATTCAGCCCTCGTTTTATCGAAACTCGATTATGGTGACCAGATTTATTCCGCGGCCTCTCCTGCTACTCTCTCTAGCCTTAACTCTATCCATCACCAAGGCTTACGTTTGTGCCTTGGTGCTTTTCGCTCTTCCCCTGTTGAGAGCCTCTATACAGAAGCAAATGTTCCATCCTTGTCTGATCGCCGTGATGCCCATTGCCTTCGTTACTATGTACGCTCTCACGATCTACACAATCCTTCCATTTATAGAATGGTCACCGATATTAGTAGACATTCTTTATTCGTTCGCCGTCCCTTTTCTCTTCGCCTACATTCACTCTTGTCTTCCCTTCAGTTACCACCTTTATATGTTCATGTAGCATCTCACTTTTCCCTACCCCTCTGGGAAGTTCCAGCTGTTCGGGTCTGTTCTTTCTCACTCCCTTGCTCGAAAGCTCAACTGCCTACGGTGGCTTCCCGCTCTCTTTTTCTTGATCACTTCCACTCCCATTCTCATGCCACCGCTGTGTACACAGATGGCTCTAAGTCTTCAGACGGCGTCGGATTCGCAGCAGTGTTTCCGGACAGCGTCGTACGGGGGCATTTACTATCTTCAGCTAGCATTTTTACTGCTGAACTGTATGCCATTCTTGCAGCACTTATTCGTATCGCATCTATGCCTGTGTCATCATTTGTAGTAGTCTCAAACTCCCTTAGTGCTCTACAGGCTATACGAAAATTTGATACATCTCATCCCCTAGTTCTCCGTATCCAACTTTGGCTACGCCGTATCTCTACCAAACATAAAGATATTGTTTTTTGTTGGGTCCCTGGTCATGTCGACGTACAGGGCAATGAACAGGCAGACACTGCTGCGCGGTCAGCAGTACATGACCTACCAATTTCCTATTGAGGTGTTCCATTTCTGGACTATTTTGCTGCAATAGCTACCCACCTTCGCACCCGTTGGCAACAACGTTGGTCAACTCTGCTCGGTAACAAACTTCATTCTATTAAACCGAGCATAGGTTACTGGCCGTCTTCTTGTCATCAGTGCCGAGGTTGGGAGACCACTCTCTCCCGCCTTCGCATTGGCCACACTCGTCTTACTCATGGGTATCTCATGGAGAGGCACCCTGTTCCTCTCTGTGAGCAGTGTCAAGTTCCAGTATCGATTAGCCACATTCTGTTAGACTGCCCTCTCTATCAACGAGCACGCAGAATTTACCTCCAACGTCGTCTTCGTTCTACTACTCTCTCTTTACCTTCCCTTCTTGCTGATGGACCCTCCTTTAATCCTGACTCTCTCATTGACTTCTTGACAACGACTGATTTACTCCACAAACTCTGATGATACTTTTCGCACTCCCCTCAGCCCTTTCTAGTTCAGTCTCTTGCTGCCCTTTACCCTTTCACCATCCACTACCCCGCTGTTATCCGTAACCTATTACTCATCCATCTCCCTTTTGCCACCTGATGCCCTCGCTTCCTTCCTGCCCTGCACCGCTGTATACTCCTTGTGGCTTAGCGCTTCTTTTTGATTATAATAATAATAATGAAGAGGGGAGGGAAGGGCAAAAGGGAGGGTATGGGAGGAAGGGATTGGGGAGGTAATTAGGTTCGGTCGGAGGAAGACCAAGAGGTCGAATTCCTCAGACTGATAGCCTCTTGACCACCACAAGGTGACCCCCTTAAAGAGGTAGAAAGGTGTAGAATTATGGGGTATTTGATTGAGGTGTATAAATGGAAAACAGGAATAAATAAAGGGGATGTAAACAGGATGTAGACAGGACTAGCAGCAATGGGCTTAAGTTAGAAAAATTCAGATTCAGAAAGGACGTATAGAAAAGCAGTGGTTTGGTAATAGAGTTGCGGATGAGCGGAACATACTCCTGAGTACAGTTATAGAGGCTAAAACATTGTGTAGTTTTAAAAATTAGTTGCATAAATACACGTGTGGTTACGAGTTGGACCTGACTAGCTTGTGTTACTAGGTCAGATGCCGTGCTCCTTCCTTAAGTGAATGTGACTTGACTAGGTTAGGGCATTAGCTTAAGCTGGTAAGAGACTTGGACCTGCCTCGCATGGCCCAGTAGGCCTGCTGCAGTATTCCTTCTTATGTTTTTATTAGTTCATTATAGCAAGGTTTCACTGTACTCGTAAGTGCTTTCCCTGCCCCCTGTGAATAAACCTGTATTATTATTATGAAAACCAAGTGCTAAACCCACTAGGGTCATACACCGCTGCAATAAACCTGTATACATATACACTTTTCATTTTAGCTTGCCTAGAAGTTGATCCTGCTCCTGGAGCCGTGACCATTTAGTGGTCTTTTGGTAAGAAATAGTTAATATAACAGTTGAAATACAGGCAATGGCAACACTAAACTGAGGAATAATGACAAATATGCCACTTAGGACATTTAATTAGAAGACATCAGACCCATTATTATAATAAAAAAGAAGCGCTAAACCACAAGGGCCATACAGCGCTGCAGGGCAGGGAAGGATGCGAGGGTATCGGGTAGCAAGAGGGAGAGGGATGATAAGTAGGTTATAGAGTACAGCAGGGAAGTGGATAATCCAGGGGTAGAGGGTAGCAAGAGATTGAGGTAGAAAGGGCTGAAGGGAGTGCTAAATGTATCCTCATCAGAGTTTGTGGAGTAAATCAGTTGTTGTCAAGAAGTCAATGAGTCTGGATTAAAGGAGGGTCCATCAACAAGAAGGGAAGGTAAAGAAAGGGCAGCAGAGCGAAGAGGGCATTGGAAGTAAATTCTGTGTGCTCATTGATAGAGTGGACAGTCCAACAGAATGTAGATAACAGATACTGGAACTTGACAATTCTCACAGAGGAACAGGGCACCTCTCCATGAGATACCCGTGAGTAAGACGAGTGTGGCCAATGTGAAGACAGGAAAGAGCAGTCTCCCAACCTCGACACTGATGACAAGAAGACGGCCAGAAACCTATACTCAGTTTAATAGAATTTAGTTTGTTATGGAGCAGATCAGGCCAACGTTGTTGCCAATGGGTGCAAAGGTAGGTAGCAATTTCAGCAAAATAGTCTGTGAATGGGACACCTCTATATGAAACTGGGAGTTCATATACTGCTGACCTTGCAGCAGTGTCTGCCTGTTCATTGTCCTGTACGTCAACATGACCAGGGATCCAGCAAAAAACAATATCTTTGTGTTTGCTAGAGATAAGGAGTAGCCAAAGTTGGATACAAAGTAAGGGGTGAGGCGTATCAAACTTTTTTATAGCCTGTAAAGCACTAAGGGAGTCTGAAATGACTTAAAATGGTGACAGGCACAGATGCTATACAGATAAGTGCTACAAGAATGGCATACAATTCAGCCATGAAAATGCTAGCCAAGGATAATGTCCTTGCATGAGAATGAGAGCAGAAGTGGTCAAGAATAAGAGAGAGGGAAGCCATTGCAGGTAGTTGGGCTTTCGTGCATGGCAGTGAGAAAGAACAAATATGAACAGCTGGAACTTCCCATGGGGGCAGGGAAAAGCAAGATCCTACATGAACATAGGTGGTAACTGAAGAGAAGACAAAAGCAAATGGAGGCGGAGAGAAAAGGGGTGGAGTAAGCAGGTGTGACGAACAAATAAAGAACGTCTACTAACATCAGTGACCATCCTATATACAGAAGAATTGTGGAGGTCATGAGATTGAACATAACAGCGAAGGTAATGAGCACGGTGATCAGACAAGGATGGAATATTCAATATTCGCTTCTGCATAGAAGCTCTCAACAGGGGATGAACATAAGGTACCAAGGCACAGACGGAGACCTTGGTGATGAATGGGCTCTGAGACAGAGTTGCAGGAGAGGCCACAGAATAGATTTGGTCACCATAATCCAGCTTGGACAAGACTAGGGTGGAATGCAAATGGAGGAGAGAGTGATGATCTGCTCCCCATGAAAGATGTGTGAGAACTTTAAGGAGATTTACCTGACCATGGCAAGGCAGGCCCAGAAACTTGACCGTATCACATGCCACAATACTTGAACAGTGTAAGTACAAGGGAGAATCCGGAATTAGAGGACATCTAGTGAAGGTAATGAACCAAGTTTTCATACTAGAAAATTTAAAGCCGTTAGAAGTAGTCCAATGGGAGACTTGGTCTATCACATCCTGAAGGGAGGCTGCTACTATTCGACAGTTAGCAACTGAGTAAGCTATAGCAAAGTCATGAACATAAAGTGACGACCAAATATGTGAAGGAAGAACGGAAGGTTGGTCATTTATAGCTAAGAGAAAAAGAGTAGTGCTGAGGACACAACCTTGTGGAACTCCCTCGGCTTGTACAAATTCTGAGGAAAGCAATGTGCCAAAATGTCTATCAGAAAATGTCTATCAGACAGAAAAGCAGTGATGAAGTTTGGTAGATTACCGTGGAGGCCTAAGGAGTTGGCTTGGGCTAGGATGTTGTACCTGCAAGTGGTGTTATATGCCTTCTCTAGATCAAAAAAAGACTGCTAGGACAGAGTAGTTGTTAGCAAGGGCATTTCGAATATATGTATCAAAGTGAAGCAAGGGGCCTACAGTAAAGTGGCCTTTGCAAAAACCATGTTGGCAAGGGAAAAGGCTATTGTGTGTCTCTAAGAACCACATTAGACGTCTATTCACCACATTAGACATCTATTCACCTTGCAGACCACACTGGTCGAGGCAATGGGAGAATAATGAGAGGTGTCAAGTCCAGAGGTGTCTGGTTTGTGAAACGGTAGTACAATAACCGATTTCCAATGTTGAGGGGGAATCCCTCGTTTCCAAATTATATTGAAAAGATGTAAAAGAACTGGAAGAGCCGTAGAATGGAGATGTTGAAGCATACTGATGTGGATATCATCAGGTCGTGGTGCTGACGGTGGGCAAATGGAAAAGCGTGGACACCAGTTCCTGAAAAATTATGTGGCTCCAACCCATCGGAGGAGAAATCTAAGGGCAGTTTCTCTTTGGTAGGTTTTGACACAAGAAATGAGGGACAGAGGTGAAGCCCTCGGGAGATATGGGCAAGATTGTTCCCGATTGCTGTGGCAACTTCTAAGGGTTCCGTGACATCAGCTCTAGCAACCCACAAAATGGGAACTGGGTCCGGAGTGTACTTACCACACAATTTTTGCACCTTTTTCCAAATTGCGCACACAGGGGAAGATGAGTTAATGGAAGACAGGTAGTCTCACCAAGAAGTGCATTTAGCATCGTGGATGATGTGGTGAGCAACTGCCCTTCCCCGCTTGAAATCCAACAGATGCTCCACAGTACAATTATATCGATAACAGCCCCACGCAGCATGTTTTAACAAATTGCACGGGCACATGTAGGAGACAACCAAGGTATGCATCCCTGAGAATGCCTACCAGAGGTTTGGGGGATAGAACATGTCACCACAGTTAGGACTAAAGTCAAAAAGTAGTGTGCCAGTTCATCAATAGAGGATGAAAGGGGGTCCTTAAAACAGGTGGTAAGATGGGAGTATAAGTACCAATCTCCTCGAACAAATTGCCAACAAGGGCTATGAAATGGTAGGGCATACGTAGAAGTAAGAAGGATGGGAAAATGATCACTATCGTGTAAATCTGGGGGAACAGACCATGCAAAATCAAGTGCAATGGGCGAGGAACAGATAGAAAGATCAATGCAGGAGAGAGACTGAGTATGAGAATCAAGATGGGTAGGAGCACCCGTGTTTAAAACATGAAGAGAATGAGATGCGAGAAGTCTCTAACTGATCACCATGAGAGCCGCAGTGGGACCCTCCTTACAGGTGATGGTGAGCGTTAAAATCACCCAACATTATGGGTGGCGGTAGAGATGAAATTAAAAATACGATATCAGAGATACGGAATGCATGGGAGGGAGAGAGAGAAACAGAGCAAACTGTATACCATCAGTGTAAATAAATACAAGCTGCAGTATAATGCAGCAGGGAACGAATAAAAACTTGTTGATACAGTATATCAACGCGTACAGGAAGCACACTTTCATTAAAAGATTCGTCAAGTAAAGGATCCGAAGAATGTATCAGCAAGTAGCCTGAAATGGGGCGAATGACAGCAGAATGAATTTTGGGCTCTTGCAACCCAACACATACTGGGGACAACTGGGAGAGCAACAATTGGAGTTCTCCTCGATTGCCCCTGAGACCACTGTAAAAAAGACATTATGTACAAAATAAAATGACAACAATAAGAAACGATAAAACCCTATGGGCTTTTAGGATCAGTAGAGTTAATGTGTGGGGTAATGGTAAGCATGTATGCAAAGAAGAATTAGAATACTGTGGAGGAATAAATTGTTGTATGGGTCGTGAAATAGAAGGGTAGATGGAGGCACGTTGGTTTCCATCATGGGTGTTGTCCCTGCTATATTACTTCTCTGTATCATGTTCAAATTAATAAATAAATAAATATAGCTGGAGACAGCATCTAGCGTCGCAGTTGACAAGGAAGCCGACGATGCCATGATGTCAGAGACAGCAGAGGCACTGCAAGTAATGGTCATGGTCGGAGGAACTATGGAGGCAGCCAAAGAAGTCTGAGGGAGGGGCTGGGAGTATGAGCCTGGAGAGATGCATTGGGTGGGGGAGAAGAGTTCTGCAGTGTAACAGGAGAGGAAGGAGGTTGGAGAGCAACTATGGAAGATGGGTGGGGGGATAGGGAAAGAGGGAACTACACTAGGGGGAGAATGAACTTCCACCTTTGTGTGAGAGCTGGAAAGGAGGTAAGAACTAGTCTCCAAGGTAGAAGATGGATCTGTACAGGACATGGACGCAAAGAAAGTGTGTCCATCTCCTGAGAAGTGAGCGAGCAAGATGAAGAAGTAGAAGTAGAAAGTGGTGCGGAGGTAGGAGTGTCAGAGGATAAAACTGCAAAAGCATTAGAAACTGGGGATACTCTGGGAGACACAGATGCAGATGGATTGGGAGGTGGGAGGACTGTCGAGATTGGAGGTATATGGGCTACTCAAGCATACGGGACACAAGAAAATTTTGCTTGAAGGTGGAGCTGAGAGACTGCTATAGTGTAAGGCCCTCATGCTCTTTAAGGTAACGGATCTCTCATTCATTACAATAGACCTGGCAGAGGCGAGAAAAGGATGAGGTTCCTTGCAATTGAGACGAGGGGGGAAGACTACAAGACGTATTGGAATGATTCACTGCACTGCAAATAGGGTATTCCACCACAGATCTACAGTGTTTAGCGGGATGCCCCAAACACCAGCAGTTACGACACTGTTGAGAAGTGGGAACTACTTGATGGACCTCTAAACGATGGTCCGCAATATAGACAGAGGACAGAAGTTCATGGCAGTCGAAAGTTAAATGAGCGATGAGTGATTTTTTGAGCAAGACAAAAAATCACTGTACAATGGTATGTGGTTAGACAACAGTACCACTGCAAGAATTAAGAGTATCATGCTTACAGACGGTGACCAGTATGTTATCAATGGAAGTGATGCAGGAGAGAGCATGCGCTTGCTCTGAATTCTGTACAGTTATGACACATGCACCACTTCGAAGAGAAGAGCGTGGAAAGATATATTTTGGCCAATGTGTCTCAAAAGTGTTTTACCAATTCCACGATCAGACAGATAATCCGTTTTCTCAAACGTTGTTTGTAAAGAAAAGAATTTTGTCCATTGCGCACTCATTAGTCCGGTATTCAAAGGTTGTGAGTATCATGTAGGTCGTTTTTAAGTGATCATTGACGAGCTGTCATCAGTAGTTTGTCTCGGACACTTTGTAGTGGTACCATGGGCGGTCTGACCCAAGGGAGGTGGGTGATCCGAAAACCGTCTCACAGTATTCAGGGAAGCTGGACACATTGTGAAAGGTGTGCTAGAAGTAGCAGCATGGACAGAAACGGATGACGCTGCAGCACCTGAAGCAGGTGATGAAGCGTCACCAACAGAAGGTACAGGAGTATGAGAAGAGTCAAGAGAATGGACTGATAATGAAGCAGGGTCAGAACGGGGTGTGGGATCAAAAACAGGTCTGGGAGGAAGAAGGGTTTCATTAGGTGAAGACTCCATAATAAAAGTGATTCTTTCATATCTCCTTTCTTGTTATTTTTAGAAAAAAAGAAATAAGGAAATAAAAAAAAAAAAAAAAGGGATGGTGAATGGACAGTCACTAGGAAGCATGGAAGGGCTGGAAATTCACCCCCTCATCCGAGAGGGCAGTGAAGATGCAGCGTGGAACCCATGCCATACCCTACCCTTCATGCCAGTAAACCAGCACTCCGGGATAGCAGCCTCACATCTACAGAGCCACCTCGGCGGACAAAAGAAAGGGCAGTTGGAAACCCGCCACAAAGCATACCTCCTTCGGCTGCCACCTCCCAGAACTGACAGGCAGCTTCCGGAGATACACCCATTATCTGAAGGGCACCCTGCTCACTTCTCATAAATCCAGGAAGAGAGCAGGGCACCTTCACACAATTCAGATTCCACGGCAAACCACACCACCCCCGTGGGACCCCACAGAATGGGATGAACCCTGGCACACTTCCCCCACCTAGAAACCATAATGTCCAAGGGGAGGACCCCAGAGACTACAAATAGGATGGGAAACAAGGGGAGGGTGGAGAGAGGGGAGGAAAAGGGAAAAAAAGGGGGAACATGGGGAGGGTGGGATAGGGAAGGGGGATTGGGGGGTAATTAGATTCAGTCTGAGGAAGGAGACCAAAAGGTTTAATTCCTCAGACCAAGAGCCTCTTCACCATGCCACGGAGCCCCCCTTGAAGAGGGCTACCTTGTTAACTACCTAACTACCGCCTTGCTTGTTTACTTGCTGGCTCCTTGTTGGAGTAGCTGGGCAGTCCACAGGAGAGTCATGTGATCAGTGGTGTGATCCCACCTGACTTGGGAGATGCCTTATTCAAATTCAAATTCAAAGTTTATTCTCTATAAGGATTACAATGCTGAGTTTACAGAAATTTGGTTATTGTTTGGTTTAACATGTAGTAAAATTGAGATTACAGAGTGTACCACTAGAACGCTTAGCATGGCTAGGCATTTCGGGCATACTTAGTTTTATTCTTAAATGTAAAATATTACAAATTATGAGGTAAGTTGGTATTATGGCTAAGTGACTAAATACTATTTTGTGAGTTTAGCAGTGTGAATGCTTTTGTTTTGGCACAGTATATAGTTTCAGTATTGGAGTATCACAGGATTCATTATATTAAGACTGAGATTAATATTTCTGTTTATGGTCAAATGAGTGTGCGAGTGTAAGTGTGAACCACCAGGTGGTATTCGTGAAGTTAGTTGACGGGGTGTATCAGGGAGATAAGATGTTTTCTAATGGTAGTTTTGAAGGTGATGAATGTGTCTGCAGTTCTAGAGTTCTCAGGTAGGGTATTCCAGATTTTAGGGCCTTTGACATACATTGAATTTTTGTAAAGGTTTAGTCGGACACGGGGAATGTCGTAGAGATGTTTGTTTCTGGTGTTATGCCTGTGGGTTCTGTCACAACTGTCAAGAAAGCGTTTAAGGTCAAGGTTGATATTAGAGTTTAAGGCCCTGTAGATATAGATTGCACAGTAGTAAGTGTGGATGTACTGAACTGGGAGTAAGTTTAGATCTTTGAAGAGTGGGGGGGTGTGCTGCCAGGGATGGGATTTAGTGATTATTCTTACTGCAGCTTTTTGTTGGGTTATTATTGGCTTTAGGTGTGTTGCTGCAGTTGATCCCCAAGCACAAATAGCATAGGTGAGGTATGGATAAATAAGTGAGTGGTATAGTGTGAGAAGGGCATTTTGCGGCACATAGTATCATATCTTGGAGAGGATCCCAACCGTTTTGGATACTTTTTTGGCTATATGCTGGATATGGGTGCTGAAATTCAGGTTATTGTCAAGGTATAAGCCTAAGAATTTTCCCCCATTATTTCTGGTAATTAGAGTGTTGTCAATCTTAATGTTAATTTGTGCATCTCCTGCTCTGCTACCAAACATAATATAGTAAGTTTTGTCAGTGTTAAGCGTAAGTTTGTTGGCTGTCATCCAAGTCGATATTTTAATCAGCTCCTCATTCACAATGGTGTTAAGGGTGGCAAGATTAGGGTGAGAGATGACATAAGTCGTGTCATCAGCAAAGAGAATGGGTTTTAGGTGTTGGGATACGTTTGGTAGGTCATTGATGTATATGAGGAAGAGCAGGGGACCAAGGACACTTCCCTGCGGAACTCCAGTATCAAGTGGCCGTGTTGCTGATGCTGTGTCTTTAATGGTGACGTACTGATACCTATTAGTAATGTAAGATTTGAAATAAGCAAGCGCATGGCCTCTTATACCGTAGTGGTCAAGTTTGTGGAGTAGGATTTCGTGGTTTACTGTGTCAAAAGCTTTTCTTAGGTCAATAAAAATTCCTAGTGGATATTCCTTATTTTCCAGTGCTGTGTAAAGCAGATCTAGCATTTTTATGATTGCATCATTAGTGCTTTTATTTTTCCTGAATCCAAACTGGCAGGGGTTGAGTATGTTTTAAGCCATTATAAATGAATACAGTCTCCTGTGCACAAGTTTCTCAAAGATTTTGGATAGCAATGGTAAGTTAGATATTGGCCTATAGTTGTTTAAGTCTGTAGGGTCACCACCTTTATGTATTGGTGTAACCCTTGCCATCTTGAGTAGTTTCGGGAAGGTGCTAGTCTCTATTGACTTGTTAAAAAGTAATGAAATAGCATGCGAAAGGACATGGGCCGCTCGTTTGTACAGTAATGGTGGGACATGAGACAGATTCCCCGAGTTATTTTTAAGTGATTTTATGATCTCAATGACTTTCGTGGGCTCAGTTGGTGCAAGATAGAAGGAATTAGGGAAATTTCCATCTAGGTAGTCCCCGGCATGGGCATTGGTATGTGGGATTTTACTGGCGAGATTAGATCCTATGTTTGAGAAGAAGTCGTTTATCTTGTTAGCTGTGTCAGTGGGATGTAGTGGTGTTTCATTAGGTTTAGTTAGGACAATATTCTTGGTTTTTCTCAGTTTGTGGGTCCCTAGAATCTGAGAGAGTGTTTTCCAGGTCTTTTTTATATCTCCTCTAGTGTCTGTGAATCTACTGGAGTAGTATAGTTGTTTGGCTTTTTTTATTACTTTGGTGAGAGCTGATGAATAGTGTTTAAGAATATCTTTGTGTATTAAGCCCTGTCTATATTGCTTTTCATATTGGTGTTTCTTGTCAATGGATTTCAGAATGGTGCTGGTTAGCCATGGGCAACCAAGCCGTTTGTTTGTGATCTGTTTTGTTTTTATAGGACAATGTTTGTTGTATAGTCTAAGTAATTTGTTAAGAAAGATGTCTGTCCAGTCATCAATACCATTGGCCTTGGAGAATTCTGTAGGCCAATCAACAGTCTCTAGGTCAGCTGTGAACTTCCTTACTGAGGCCTCGTCATGGAGTCTAAATGAGACTTTGTTGTATTCAAGTGGTGGTTTACTAATGTTTGTCAGGAGGAAGATAGGGTAGTGGTCTGTAGTGCTATCTGTGATTATCCCTGATTTATGGGGGGCTAGTATATTGGTCCATATGTGGTCTATTATGGTTGCACTTGTCTCAGTGAGCCTGGTTGGTTTAGTTATTGTTGGTATGAGAAGTGTGTTGTTCATATTGTTGATGAAATCAGTTACAGGCTGATCATCTAGTAAGCCAAGGTTGATGTTGAAGTCTCCAGCTAAGAGAAGGTGGTGCTTATTCATTTGTCTGTTTGTTATTAGTGACTTTAATTTCTCACTGAAATTTGGGATGTTTGTGTGAGGTATCCGGTAAATGGCACCAATTGTTATAGGCGTCTTAAGGTTTTTTACAGTAAAATTAGCAAAAATGTATTCCCCATATTCATCACTAAAGCAAGTGGTGCTAAGACAAGATAATTGGTTAGAGTAATAGATTGCAATACCACCCTCAACTTGGTTTGTTCTGCAGTTGTGAATTGCTGTGTATCCTGGTAGAGGGTAGATATCTATTGTGTCCTGCTTAAGCCAGGTCTCAGTAAGAATAATGCAGGAGAAGGGTGTCTTTAGTGATTCAAGGAGTGCTAGGAGGTCATCATAGTGTTTGCTTAAGGACCTGATGTTGTAGTTTAGTACTGATAGACTTTTAGCATTGTTTAGGATAGTGGTGGCTTGTGATGCTGTGTAATAAAGGCAGTTACTTTCCAATAGGTTTTGATTGGGTGTCAGATTATGGAGGTTTAGATCAGGGTCAACGTGATCAATCATCTTCTAGGTTTAAAATTATGGTTATTTATATCCTGTGTTGTGTGTTGAGTTCTAGTACTGTTATCTGTAGTGGTTGGAAGTTTGGACAAGTATATAGCTAGAGTATTTTGGTCATGTAGGGTATAGTCACTACTACACATAATGAAGTTGATGTTGTCTGTGTGTTGTGCTGGAATGAACTAAAGTACAACTAGGTATAAACTAGTAATATAAAAATACAAATTGAAAATAGAACAAGACTCTCACTTGTAATTGCACTCTTCTCCGTTGCTCCTGGTTGGACTAACCTCCCTCTCTTGTCTGGCTGTGTTCGTTATTTAGACACTGTTTTGGTAGAGTATGCTTTCGGTGGTGAAACAAAACATACTTATCATAACTCTGTGTAACTGTTCACAGAGCATAGTTCAGACTTAGTGATTTTCGATGTTTTACTGAGGTTGTGTGTTGCACTGACACTCTTAAGATACCCCAGGTCCTGAGCTGCAGCTTCTGACCTAATTTGGTCTGGCATCTGCGCACTGTTGTAGTCAGGGATTTGGTTATGCTGAACTTTGATTCAGTAATAACGGAGTTTTATGCCTTTTGTGGAGGATCTGTAGAAGGTCTCCAGTCAGGGTCGTTATTTTATGTCCTTGTTCCTGACTCCGTGCTGCTGCTGCTTGTGACTTTATTGCTGTTGGTCATGAGGGCTTGCTATATCAACACCAGCGACCCGCAGAACAGGAATGGAGAGTATTTACCACACAATTTCCGCACTTTTTTTCAAACTGCACTCATAGAGGAAGCAGAGGTGATGGTGGAAAAGTAATCTTGCCAGCAAGTGCATTTAGCATCACGGATGACACGCCGAGCAACCGCACGCTTCTGCTTAAAATCAGGAAGTCTCTCAGCAGTTCTATTGTATCAGTACCTGCCCCACGCACCGCGTTTCAAACGTACTGCATGAGCACAAGCAGGAGACCACCAAGGTATGCACTTCTGAGAATGCCTGCCCAAGGTTTGGGGTATAGAATGAAAATCTGTGGTTAAAACTGAGGACGAGAAGAGGTGTAAAAGCTCATCAATGGAGGACGAAGAAGGAACCTCACTAAAAGCAGTTAGTTGTGAGTAAAGGTCTCAATTTGCTTGATGAAATTGCCAGTGTGGGCTATGAAGAGGTGGTGAATATGAAGAAGTAAGAATGATTGGAAAATGATGGCTATCATGTAAGTCAGGGAGAACAGACCAAGTGAAGTCTAGTGTGGTATTGGAAGAGCAGACTGAGAGATCAATGCAAGAGAGAGTATGAGTACGAGGATCAAAATGGGTGGGAGTACCTGTATTTAAAACATGGAGGGGATGGGAAGCAAGAAAAGCCTCCAACTGAATGCCACGGGAATCACAGTGAGACCCCCCAGAGGAAATGATGGGCATTAAAATCGCCACGTAACAGAAGTGGTGGCGATAAGGACGAAACAAGAAAGGTAACATCCTGGATAGATAATGCCCAAGAAGGAGAGAGATACAAAGAACAGAGTGTATACCACCTATGCAAGTGGATACGGGCTGCTGTGTAATGCAGCGAAGTACGAACAAATAGCTGATGGTATGGAATATGTGTGTAGAAGAAGGGCACTTTCATTAAAGGCCCCATCAAGAAAAGGATCAGAAGAATACAATAAATTATAGCTTGAGATGGGATAGATAACAGCAGAGTGTAATTTTGGTTCTTGTAAGCAAACACCAACAGGGGAAAACTGGGAGAGCAATATCTGAAGCTCACTCCGATTATCCCTGAGGCCGCGTATATTCCACTGTAAATAGGCCATGATTGGCAACGATAAAGATACCTGAAATCTGCAGGTAAGAGTGCCTATGGACTATAGGGGTTAGAAAAGTCCTGCGGCGGTAGCGGAAAATGTTCAAGCAGTGAAGGAATGGTGTGCAGTGAAGGAATGGTGTGCTGCGAAGAAAGGAGATGCACAGATAGAGGAGAGGAAACAGAAGGAACAGGGGGTGGATCAGTGTCCATTGATGGTTTGGTCTCTGCAATATATTCAGAGATAGCTTCAAGTGTTTCAGAATTCAAAGACGTCGTATGGGAGACAATATTGGAGATGGAAGGAGGAGGGTGAGTAAAGATTTGAATCATAATGGACTGTACCAAAGTAGGGGGGGGGGGCAAAAGGGTGGAGGGAACTGGAGAAGTGTGGGAGGGGACTGAAGAGGCAAAAACCTGGGAAGTGGCAGAAGAGGAAGAAACTTGGGAGGGGACAGAGGAGGAAGGCACAACATGAGGAGGAGGGTGAATCTCCACACTTGTAACAGAGCCAGTGAGAGGGGAAGAACCAGGTACAGAGACCAGGAAGGTAAAATGAGGGGGTGGAAGAAGGGAAGGAGGGTTTAAAGGAGATTTGAGCAATGGGGATTTTTTGGACTTCTCTGAGAAGTAGAGGGACGATTGGGAGGAGGTGTACAATGGTCTTACTCGATACGGGAGGCTTAGTGAGGAGCACGAAGTGAGAACAGACTGAGGTGTTGAAGTAGGGACTTCTGAGCCCAGGACAGCAAAAGAATTAGAGACAGGAGTGACTATGGGAGGGGTAACCACAGAGGAATTTGCAGAAGATGGGACTGCAGAAGTGGGAGGACACTTAGAAACACGTGAATAAGAAATACAGGGAAGTCTCCCTTGGAGGCGCAGTTGAGAAACTGCCATAGAATAAGGAAGACCTTTAGCTTCTTTGAGGCAATGGATTTCTCACTCATTTAAGTAGACCTGGCAACGGCGAGTGTAAGAAGGGTGAGCCTCATGACAAGGCAAGAGGGAGATCGACTACAAGACGTATTAGAATAGTCATCAGCACCACAGACTGGGCATTTCGCTATAGATCTGCAATATTTTGCAGTTTCTACACTGTTGCAGTGTAGGGATCACCTTTTGAAGGTGTAAACAATGTTCTGCTACATAAACAGAGGTTGGGAGTTCATGGCTGTGGAAAGTTAATTGAGCCACATTGCAAGGGTAACGTCTCCACCCACGGGCAGAAAGGACGTAAGTGTCTACTTTGAGGATTGGGAGATCTTGGAGTTCCAGCTGTTTGAGAATGTCATTACCACATGTCTGGAAATTCTGTTGGATTATGGTATGGGGCAGAATAACAGTACCACTACAAGAATTGAGGGAATGATGTTTTTCGACAGTGAGAGGAATAGTATCAATATGTGAAAGAAGAGAAAGATCACGAGCTTGGGTGGCATTCTGGACAGTGATGATGCGGGTACCGCTCTTGAGAGCGTGAAAGGAAATATCTCTACCAACATGGCATAAGAGCGCCTTGCCAATACTATGGTCAGAAAGATAGGCAATAGAGAAAGTCGGTTGTAAAGTAAAGAATTTAGTCCATTGTGCATTCTGAAACTGAGCATGGAAAGGGAGAGCACAAGATGTCGGTCTTTCCTGAGTGGAATGAGAAGGTGGCAAAGAAGTATCAGGCAATTGTCACTGGCATTTAGGAGTGGGACCGGAGTTGGTCTGACGTGGGATGGGTTGGCGATTCGAAAATTGCAGCACCGTAGAGGGAGAGGCCAGAAGCATAGTCAAAGGAGAGCGGAGGTTAGTCAAATCGAAGGAGTCAGTCGAAAACTCGGCACCTGAAGCAGGTGATGAAACAGCACCAGCAAGAGGTACAGGGGCATTAGGAGTGTCCAAAGAGTGGTCAAAAGATGAGATGGAATCAGAACGGGGTCCGGTAATAAGAAGGGGCCTGGAGGTAGCAGGTTAATGGATTGGGTCCTCCATGGTTAGGTTACTTCTTTCTTTTTGTTTTTAAGAAAAAAAAATAAAAAAAAATAAAAAAGTGGGGAATGGGGAGGGATAGTTCCTAGGAGGAATGAAAGGGCCAGAAATCTCCCTCCATGCCCAAGAGGACCTCAGCACCGCAAGTAACGCAGATGCAGCATGGAACCCGTGCCATACCCTACCCTTCATGCCAGTAAACCAGCAATCTGGGATAGCAACCTCACATCTGCCGAGCTACCTCGGTGGACAAAAGAGAGGGTGGCCGGTTATCCACCGCAAAGCATATCTCCTTTGGCCACCACCCCGGAATCCAAAAGGCAGCTCCAGAGATACACCCGTCACCCGTAAGACACCCAAAGCCACCCCCCGGGAGACTGGAGAGGGATTGGGACATCCCCAGGCATTCCACGGCAAACTACACCACTGCCAAGAGCCTCAACGGAATGGGATGGACCCCGGAACCCTTTCCCCTACCTAGGAACTAGCGTGCCTGTGGGAAAAATCCCAAAGGCCAAAAAGAGGAAGGGCAAAAGGGAGGGGTGGGGAGGAGGAGGAAAAGAAAAAGGATGGGATAGGGAAAGGGGGGCTGGGGGGTAATTAGGTTCGGTCTGAGGAAGGAGACCAGTTACCTTCCAGCCTTCTTCCTCTCCTGTCCCACCACAGGACTTTTCTGTCCCCGCTTGCATATCTCACCATGTTCATATTCCCCTTCCCTCTCAGACCTCTTTTCTTCCCTCCACAGTCTCCCCAATCTCTACTTACTCTACCTCACCTGTCTCTGAAGTCATGATATCAGCATCTTCCTTATCTGCTGAGACATTTGATGCTATCTCCGACTATATTGCAGAGATAAAACCCTCAATGGACACCGACGCGCTTCCTTCTACCCCTTCTTATTTCTTACGACCCTCGTAGCAATCTTTTCCTTCACAGCATTCTGATTCCTCCTTGCTTACACACTTTCCGTTACCTCCACACATTGTCTTCACTGACCTTAAAAGCCCATAAATTTTATAGCTTCTTACTGTTGGCATACTAATCTTTGTGAATAATGATTTATTTACAATAAAATATTCGTGGCCTCAAGGGTAATCTGGGAGAGCTCCAGGTTTTGCTCTCCCAGTTTTCTCCAGTATGTGCCAGGTTACAAGAGCCCAAAATTTGTTCAGCTGTTATTCATCCCTTTGGGCTATGTGCTGTTGCATTCTTCTGATCCCTTTCCTGATGAATCATTTAATCAGTGTGCTTCTTGTGCACGTTGGTATACCGTATCAACAGGTCTTTGTTCGTTCACTAGCACGTTATGAGACCATACAATAAGTGTCAGGGGCCCGAGACTGTTCAACTGCCTCCCAGCATACATAAGGGGGATTACCAACAGACCCCTGGCAGTCTTCAAGCTGGCACTGGACAAGTACCTAAAGTCGGTTCCTGACCAGCCGGGCTGTGGCTTGTACGTTGGTTTGCGTGCAGCCAGCAGTAACAGCCTGGTTGATCAGGCTCTGATCCACCAGGAGGCCTGGTCACAGACTGGGCCGCGGGGGCATTGACCCTCGGAACTCTCTCCAGGTAAACTCCAGGTAAACAGATGGTATACAGTTTGCTCTCTATCTTTCCTCTTCCCATGCATTCTGTATCTCGGATATTGTGTTGATCTCATCTCTGCCACCGCCCATCTTGTTAGGTGATTTAACGCTCACCATCATCTTTGGGGAGGGTCCCACTGTGACTCTCATGGTGATCAGTTGGAGACTCTTCTCAGTTCTCATCCTCTTCATGTTTTAAATGTGTGTGCTCCCACCCATATTGACACACACTCTCTCTCTCTCTCTCTCTCTCTCTCTCTCTCTCTCTCTCTCTCTCTCTCTCTCTCTCTCTCTCTCTCTCTCTCTCTCTCTCTCTCTCTCTCTCTCCCCCTCTCTCTCCCTCTCTCCCCTCTCTCTATCTCTCTCTCTCTCCCTCTCTCCCTCTCTTTCCCTCTCTTTCCCTCTCTCTCCCTCTCTCTCTCTCTCTCTCTCTCGCATCGATCTTTCCATCTGCTCCTCGTCAGTCGCACTTGATTACATTTGGTCTGTTTTCCCGGATTTGCATAACAGTGATCACTTCCTTATTCTTCTTACTTCTACTATGTATTCCTGAATGCCTCGTAGTCTCCGTTGGTAATTTGGACGAGCAAATTGGGACTTAGACTCTCATCTTACCACGTTTTGTGGGGACCCTTCTTCGTCCTTTATTGATGAACTGGTGCACCAGTTTTTGGCCCTAGTTTTGACTGCAGCATCACATTCTATTCCTCAAACCTCAGGCAGATATTCTCAGACATGCGTCCCTTGGTGGTCTTGTGTGTGTGCCCATGCAGTGCATCTGAAACGTGCTGTGTGGGGCTATTATTGATATAATCGGACCTCAGGTCGTCTTTTAGATTTTAAGTGGACAAGGGCAGTTGCTCGCCACATCATACATGACACTAAATGCACTTGTTGGCAATTCTATGTGAATACTATTACCTCGATTTCCCCTATATGTGCAGTTTCGAAGGTATGGAAGTTGTGTGGCAAGTACACTCCGGACTCAGCTCCCATTTTGCAGGTTGCTAGTGTTGGTGTTGCAGAACCTCTTGAAGTTGACACAGAAATCGGGAACTAACTTGTCTATGTCTCCCAAGTGCTTCACCTCTGTTCCTAATTTCTCGCGTCTAAATCTACCAAGGAGCAATTGCCCTTGGATTTTTCTTCTAATGACATGGAGCCATATAACATACCTTTCACTCTCCTGGAGCTAAAGTCCGCACTTTCCGCTTGCCAGTCATCGGCAGCTGGGCCTGATGATATTCATATCAGTATGTTACAACATCTGCATTCTACAGCCCTTACAGTCTTTTTGTACCTTGTCAATTTTATTTGGATGTGAGGGGTTCTCCCTCAGCAATGGAAATCTACCATTGTACTACCATTTTGCAAACCAGGCACCTAGGGGTTTGATACCTCTCACTGTCGTCGTATTGCTCTGACCAGTGTAGTCTGTAAGCCTTACAGTGTACGGTGATGGAACAATTGGTGAATAGACGTCTGATATGGTATTTGGAGACTCACAATAGTCTTGCTCCTCGTCAATATGGCTTTTGCAAGGGCCACTCGCTACTTTGGACCCCTTGCTCCACTTAGATACATATAACAACACTGCGCTAGCCAAGGATTCGAACCCATGTTGTACTGGCCTGCCTTATGGTAAGCGAGAACCACATGATGCTTTAAACCACAGCACCACCCAACCCTACAAGAATGGGGCAGCCAGCACACAGCTAGCTGTTGGGCCACAATTCGAGGGCATACGGAGGTGTGGGAGCTTCTAAGCTAATTTCATTCTCATCCCTGTTTGGTGTACTCGCCTCACGAGCAGCATTTATATATTATTGTAACCACGAACGAGTGGTATTGATCAATAACAACACTGCGCTAGCCAAGGATTCGAACCCATGTTGTACTGGCCTGCCTCACAGTAAGCAAGAACCACATGATGCTTTAAACCACAGGACCACCCAACCCTACAAGAATGGCACAGCCAGCACACAGCTAGCTGTTGGGCCTCCATCCGAGGGCATATGGAGGTGTGGGAGCTTCTAAGCTAATTTCATTCTCATCCCTGTTTGGTGTACTAGCCTCACGAGCAGCATTTATGTATTATTGTAACCACGAACATGTGGTATTGATCAATAACAACACTGCACTAGCCAAGGATTCGAACCCATGTTGTACTGGCCTGCCTCATGGTAAGCGAGAACCACATGACGCTTTAAACCACAGGACCACCCAACCCTACAAGAATGGCGCAGCCAGCACACAGCTAGCTGTTGGGCCACCATCCGAAGGCATACAGAGGTGTGGTAGCTTCTAAGCTAATTTCTTTCTCATCCCTGTTTGGTGTACTAGCCTCACGAGCAGTATTTATATACAGTGGTCCCCCGGTTTTCGTAGTTCCCGGCAATCGTAAAATTAGCCAATCATAGGGGTATTTTCGTATAAACATGGACTCGCTTTTCATAGGTTGACTCACGAGTCGTAGTTCGTTCGGGACGCGTACCCATGGCGTGAGCCAGGGCGGCAGCCAGTCTGGCATTGTTTACCAGTGAGCGAAGGTCCCCTCACGTGCTCCAGCGAAATATTTCATAATATTCCATTTATTTTAGTGCTTGCAAGTACTAAATAAGCTACCATGGCTCCAAAGAAAGCTCCTAGTGCCAAGCCTGTGGTAAAGAAGGTGAGAAATACGATTGAATTTAAGAAAACCATCATTGAACAATATGAAAGTGGTACAAGTGTGGCCGAACTGTCCAGGATGTATAAGAAACCCTACACAACCTTATGTTCCATAGTGGCCAAGAAAAATGAAATAAAGGATGCTGTTGTTGCAAAGAGAGTAACTATGCTGACAAAAATGAGATCACCAGTACTGGAAGAGGTTGAGAAGTTATTATTGGTGTGGATAAATGAGAAACAATTAGCAGGAGATACTCTTATGACTTCGTTTATTTGTGAAAAGGCTAGGCAGTTGCATGAATATTTGGTAAAGAAATTACCTGCAAATAGTGGTGAAGTGAGTGAATTTAAGGCCAGCAAAGGCTGGTTTGAGAGATTTAAGAACAGTACTGGCATACACAGTGTGGTAAGGCATGGTGAGGCTGCCAGTTCGGACCACAAGGTGGCTGAAAAATATGTGCATGAATTCCAGGAGTACATAGAGGCTGAAGGACTGAAACCTGAACAAGTGTTCAATTGTGATGAAACAGGCCTCTTTTGGAAGAAAATGCCAAAGAGGACCTTCATTACACAAGAGGAAAAGGCAATGCCAGGACACAAGCCTATGAAAGACAGGTTGACGCTAATGTTCTGTGCTAATGCTAGTGGGGATTTCAAAGTGAAGCCATTACTAGTGTACCATTCTGAAAATCCCAGAGTGTTCAGGAAAAACAATGTTATGAAGAGTAAATTGTGTGTGTTTTGGAAATCTAATAGTAAGGCATGGGTCACGAGGGAAATTTTCGTCAAGTGGTTCAATGAAGTGTTTGGCCCTAGTGTGAAGGAGTATCTCCTGGAAAAGAAATTGGATCTCAAGTGCGTGCTAGTAATGGACAATGCACCTGCTCATCCTCCAAACTTGGGTGACCTAATTTTCGAGGAGTTTGGGTTCATCACAGTAAAGTTCTTGCCCCCGAATACCACTCCTCTCCTCCAACCCATGGACCAGTAGGTTACTGCAAACTTTAAAAAACTCTACACAAAAACAATGTTTCACAGGTGCTTGACTGTGACCACAGACACTCATTTGACCCTAAGGGAATTTTGGAGAGAACACTTCAGCATCCTCCACTGCATAACCCTTATAGGTATGGCTTGGGAGGGAGTGACTACCAGGACTTTGAACTTTGCCTGGAGAAAATTGTGGCCAGATTGTGTCGACAAGAGGGATTTTGAAGGATTTGGGACTGATCCTAATGAGCCTATGTCTGTTGTAAAATCAATTGTGGCACTGGGGAGTTCCATGGGGTTGGATGTGAGTTTGGAGGAT